>NC_092031.1:19656161-19956161 GCF_042242105.1 Pempheris klunzingeri
CTGTTTCTTTTTCATTCTTTATCTCTTTATCCTTCCATCCCCATGTTGGTCTGATTCATTATGTATATCACTTCCTTCTGCATTCTCTTCGTTTAGCTTTTCACTGCAAACACCCCACCAGCACGGTGTGAAACATTTAGAAGCAGACAGATGGTTACAAGGCTCCATTTTTATGGGGTCAGTAACATAATTAACAGTTACGGAGTTTATTCAAATAAATGTGACACCAAAATCAATACCAGCAAAAGAACTTGAAAAGGAAACGACAGGTCAGCCAAACTTAGCAATGCCAGCCATGCAATGGTCGGACCTGGGTTTCCCACTAAACCGAGCACAAGCAAAACAGCTAAAGCAGCGGACCCATCACTCGAAACTAGATAAAAGCATCTCAGGCTGCTGCTGAGGTCAGGAAGAGAGAGAGAGATTTTTTATTACTTCAAAACCAACGACTAAACAAACGGCTGTAGTGAGACACCACTTTGAAATAAACTCATCTTTATTCTTCATTGGGAAATAGAACTTTGGAAAAAGAACTTGGACTCTGTGGACCAGTGCAATGAGCATCGAAAGTAAACCTGTTCCTCAACCATTTTCATTCAATAGTTTGGCTTGTCCAACTCCAACATTTTGAAATTTCCAGTTTTTTCAGCATCTTTCCACGTGTGTCCAGTGCCAAAGATAAAAGCAGTTTCAGTGGATTCTCATTACAGAATGGAAACAGGGTTTGTAAAGCTTCAAAGAGCATCGTGAGTCTTTCCCATTCCATGTAACAGTGAGCAGTGGTCTCAGGAAACCGGCAGAGTGGACCAGTGACCCTCTAGTGGGGTAGCTAGGTCGACATATTCACACAGATCAGGGGCAAGTCAAATCCAAGGACTTTTTCAAGCACTCATTTCCATTTTCCAGGATGACAGTTTTTTTTCCCTCAATTTGCTACAAGAGAACTGTGCAGATTCAGTGATGATCAGTTTCCAACAATAATAACAGTAAAAAAACACCTTTTATTGTGAATTTGGGAGCAAAATGTTTTACGCAGGAAGGCGATCAAATATGACTATGAATGTGTTATTAGGGCTGGGGATATGGCCAAAGATGTTATCACAAAGAAAAGTTTAAATTTTCATATCAGTCCATATCAATAGTTAACACAATAAATGTAAAATCATTATTTCTTTCAAGTTTAAAGATTTTGGCTCCTGAGTGCAAGTTGAATAAAGCAGAATTATGTTTTTAAACTATTCCTTATGGTCAGAGCCCAAACCTTTTTTCTTTTTACCAGTGCCCCAATCGTCCCAAAAAATATTTCAACCATCCCAGAGTCAGTGTAAACCGTCCAAAATTTCAAATGTAATGCAAGTTTCTACTTCTGTTGTTATCTTTTATCTATCTGTGCTTCCCCATGCTTTTAAAATCAGGTCGCAGGTGCATTTGGGCCGCGCTGTCGTGGTGTATGGGTATTTTAATGCTACAATCATGATGTATCAAACATTTACTGGGCATGTGTAATATTTCTAACGAGGATGATATTGACATAATTATCGTTATTGTTTTATTGCACAGCCGAGATCATTGTTCACTAAAATCAGCTAAATATCTCACCAACATTCTGGAAAATGCTTGAAGGACTGCATTAGTTACGTGTGGCTACTGACTACAGTCTGCAGTGCAGGGCCATGCTCAACGCAAGCGGAGTCAAACATTTTTTGATAAAAAAGGCTTTTTTAGGGTTTATGCACAAGACCTCCAGTCAAGCGCTTCTGGTCACTGGCTGGTTATTAGCAGCAATGATGCTGCAGTCAGATAGTCACACCGAGGCACCTTAAATAAAGGATATGTTTAAGTTTCTCTCATGTGTACCTGTTGTTGGGACATGTGTGAAGATATTCATTTCATATAGCCTTAGCAATGTACCCAAAGCTAATGTCAGAGCTAGCCTATCACATCCATGCTGATGGTAGCAAGTGGTTGCTCAAGTATCTATGGACCAGCCTACATGCCATCATGGTGTCTCTCTGCCGTCGCTCCCACTGTGCCTCTCTGTCCAGTCCCAATGACTCTGGTCAGCAGGAACTCAGTTTCCCAGAGTCTGTAGGTTTTCACACCTGTGTGTTAAACACACCCCTGGACCCGACCTCCAGCCGCCATTGGTCAGCGAGTGGCATATGACCCCCACAACTTCAGACCAGTAAAAACAGAGTTCCCCCACTGCCCTTTCTCCTTTTCCCTGGCTCTTTCTCACCTGGACCCCTGAGTCCAGTTCCAGGCCTGCAGTTTTCTCCTCCAGCTCCAGCCTCAGTGTGGCCCGTACCAGAGCAGACCACCTTCTTCAGGGCAGCGACATAAAGTCCTGCCTGAACCAAGCTTATCGGCACCAGCAGGTATGACCTGAAGTCTGCCAGCTGATCTTCAGAGTAACAGGAGCACCAGCTAGTTAGTACTGAGCTGCTAACTATCAAGGAACAAAGGAGCAACCAGATTCCTCCAGCCTGCAACCAGGACAGCAAGGACAAAGAACCACAACCTTCTTCCAGCCTGGTTCATCAACAGGCTGAGAAAGCAGCACACTGAAGGACCTTCTTCTTCCCTTTGAGGACTGGGAACAAACTCTAACTGGGCATATGTAGCATAGCATTACTGTATACATGGCTAAGCAATGGTTAACCTTGTTAATGTGTTGGTTTTGATTTGCTTTAATGTTCATTGAGTTTGATTATTGTGATGTGTTGTAGTTTACTGTGCAGCATTAAAGTTAAGTTGATGTTAGCTCACACAGGGTCTACATGCTACTGACCATGCAGCCTATCCATCCATCCCAGAGACCAAGCTAACAGCTACAGTACATGGCTTGGCCCTTTGTCTGCCTCTGGCCCACACACCAGGGGGTCTGGCAGCCATTTTGTAGAGACTCAGCTTTTGGTTATCCCGCCTTTCTTCTGTGTCTCTGCCAGCACACACACACACACCACACACTTCCTATTGTGTAGCGCCTTTAATTAGATTGTTTATGTGTTTATGTAATATTTCATCGATATTTACCTTTCACAAGTTACAATCTAGAATCATTCAAAATGTCCTCCGTGCTCAGCTGAACGCTTCTTTGTATATCTATGTTCATAATGAGACTCATTTCACGTGAGAAATAACACAGAATAGAATAGACAGGAGACAGACTGCCTTACTTTGTTTCCGAGTCTTCATCATAACAGCTAGTTTCAGTTTCTGCACTGTTTTCTTCAGTCAGTCATGTTTCCTGCTGCGCTTGGTAAACTCTTGTTTCAATTGCCAACCAGCAAAAACATTGGCTGACTTCAAAAACATGCACAAGCCCCCTAAAACCTCTGTAACTACACACCAAACAGAAAAGTTCAACCTGCACACTATTTACAACATTTACAGATAAAGACAAAGACAGAAAAAACACCCACAAACTGCTCTCACAGCCATGTAGCTGCTCACTCCTTCTGCCCAGTGAGAGAGAGAGAAAGCACCCTCTCCCAGTCAGGGGCACCTGAAGGAAGAGAGAACATAAAACAGATGAGATCTAGAGGAGATACACTGTATAACCAGCAGGGGGGACACATAACAGTAACACAAGAACAAATCAGGCGCAGATGTCACATCAAATGATAGCTCAGATGAAAGGACACCTCATTTCACTAAAGACTCACTTCTTCAATCTTTGGAGCCAGAAGGGACCGTATGGATTCAGCTGGAGAGGAGAATGTATCAGTTAATGCAAGCACTAGCTATTGCATCCGTGATTCACGTTCACTGTGATAGTAATTGGGTTTAGGGTGACCAGACATCCCCAAAACACTCAGGACAGTCCTGAATTATAAGCAGTTGTCCCAAATCCTGAATAATATCCTATTTGTCCCAAAAATTTGATTTAACGCGAGCTTAGATAAAACATTAAATACTGATCGGTGTTAAACAGTCTTGTGATATTGCTCACAGATGGCACTGTTCCAGCTCTGCAGAGAAACCTTTTAAACCTTCTAAAAGTCCTACATAAGTCATTGCTCTTGAAGGGTGTTTTTAGCCACGTACTGCAGTGTCGCAAAATGATCAACAGCTACTCCCAGTGTTGATGCATAGCTATGGCATTGTTGAGTTAAAGCATTTACAGAGGAAAATAAAGCATTCACTGCTGACACGGAGCCTGGCATCCTGGGATCTGGTGAACATCAGGCCAAAAAGCAAAAACGCCACCTCAGGAACTGGGGAAGGAAATACCCATGGATCATTGCTGCCTTAATCCAAAGAAAGTGTTACGATTAATTAGTTATTGAATTAACTAACATTCAAAAGTGTCTGACTGTAACAGCTACTGTAATGTTTTCCCTAATATCACACATATGGCTTTGGAAATCGTAGTCATGCAGCACAGTGCCGCACTAACACTCCATAAATGTCTGCACTGCACTGTGGCCAGCTTAATTTGTGTCATGAAGCGACCCACCCTGCACCAGCGTGGTGACACATCTGTGAAAGTTGGTGTGCAGCATTTACTTATCTTGCTAGCTGGTGCCAGTACAGCTAAACTATTTGATGCGTAGCATGATAGATTCTAACAGGTGGCCAGCTATTTTCTTTCCTGGCCCAGGGGGATGCAGAGCAGGATAAAGCCAGTGCTTTATCTGCAGTGTACGGTTGACCCATCTTTTAGGCTGTAATAAATCTTGCTGACATGGATTCATGGTGAAAGTCGCAGTAAATGGTGAGGTTGAAATTGTGCCTTTTGCTAATGTGCAACATGAATTGTTAGGAGAAAAAGGGTCATGTTTGATTCTAAATGGCGCCAGTGGTTTTTGGCTGTAGCCAACCAAAAATAAATGACTTTTGTCTGACCTAAGGACTCAGACTGGGACATTTCCGAGTCATTTCAGGTTGTTTGTGACTCTCAGAATACTGTGTCTTTATTGTTATTCTAAAACACAGGGTTGTACAACAACATGGTTAGTTTAGTTAAGCAAGAAGCTATTTTGCTACTTAAGAAAAGGAACCATTTTCAAGAGTCTTACAGAGAAAAGAAGCTGCTCTGCACCCCGGCCATATCACCAGCAATTCCCCCAAATCACTAGAACCCAGTGCTGTTCCTGGGTCTTGTTCCAGATGTACAGCTGTAGTGCTCAGCTGCGCACCTTAAAATACCCAGAGTGCAACATGTAATGGCGTCACTTCCCTGGCTCGCCCATCCATCCATTTTCACCCTTATCGGGATTGTGGTTTGAATAACCAAGGTAGCACAGACATCCTTCTCCGCAGCCACATCCTCCAGCTTTCCAGGAGGATCCTGAGGTGTTCCCAGGCCAGGCTCAACATGTAATCCCTCCAGCTTGTCATGGGCCTCCACAGGGTTATCCTCCCAGTGGTATGTGCCTAGAATACCAGCAAAGGGAAACAGCTTGATCAGATGCCCAAACCTTACTAGCTCCTTGTTAAAGTGGCAGTTCCACTCTGAGCTCCTCCTCGAGCTCCTCACCCTATCTTTAAGGCCTGTGAAGGAAACTGATTTCAGCAGCTGTATTTGCAATCTCTTTGTTTCTGTCATTACCGAAAATTCATTTTTATTATATAGAGTACAGATCAACTCTTAACCTCTTAAACTCTTGCCTGCAGGTGACCTAGGGTTAGAGAAAAGCCTAACCCTAACTCTAAGGCCAAAATGCAACCCTACAAGCTATATTTGTAACAGTATAGGTCAGCTCTGTGGCTGTACTTTCTTGTGCAGAGTACAGGGGGTGGGGAAGGTAGAACATTTTTTTCATTGTGATTAGTTTTTTGACTGTATGAGTACTACTCTAGTGACAGGTAAGTGGCTATTATAAAGGCGAACAATCTGTGATGGGACAATATCTCCGGTCTCCTGCATGATAGACTCAACACAGTCACCACCCAGGCCAATCCACCACCCCAGCCTCCACACTGGGGGGGTTGAAACACCGAAAGCAACAAACTACACAGGGAGATACAGAGCTGGTTATTGTTGTCCCTCCTCCCTTTTTCCCTGTCAAGATTTTTTTTTCCACAACAGCAGCTAATGTGTGGCATGCTCTGTGTCTTCCTGCAGCAGGCAGAGGAGGTTGCACAGACAGACGGCTCCCAGCACCTTCACCTGCAGCCCAGCGATTCGTCGGAAAAACAGCAGCCCAAGAGGTTACATGTCTCTAACATCCCTTTCCGTTTCCGAGACCCTGACCTCCGGCAAATGTTTGGGGTGAGATGACAACTGCACCACATACACACTCGCACACACACACACACACACACACACACACTACACTTTATTGAACTGAGATACCATGCACTGCAAGCCAGTCACATATATCCAGTTGGAATCTGTCTCATGGAACGTGCCCCCATTAGGCTATTGTTTATTTATCTATCTCCACCTCTAATGTTATTTTAGAGACCTCCAGAAAGTTCCGATTATATTCGTAGGCAAGATACTGAATCCCAAATTGCTCCTAGAGGTCATGCCAGCACCTTGTGTGTCAGCTCTGAGCCGTCGGTGCGTGAGTCTGTGCGAGAATGAGCAAATGAGTGACAAAAGTCATGTATAGCCTCCTTTCAGTACACTAGCCCAACCTGTGAAAACAGCCTGAAGAAATGCTGCTTAAACAGTACAACACTTAACAGTAACAGTCTTATCTTGTGTTGTTCTTCATGTCCACTGTTTTGTTGCATTTCATTTGTGCCACAATGGTTCAAGTGTCCACTGGCGGTGTTTCCAAAGAGGAGCATCTACAACTGTTTAAAGTCAGTCACAAATTAAATGCATCATTGAATATTGATTTTATGTCAATTGCCAGTAAGCATTGTCAGGACAGTCCTGAATTATAAGCAGCTGTCATCTCTTTCCAGTTTATATTCACAAGTGGATTTCTCACTTGAGAGACACAAACCGGTCTGGAGAGACTTCAGGGAGAGCAGAACAAAGAAAAGAGCTGCATGTGAGATGCTCCACTCATGAGTACGGTGGATATGGACACACTAGCTACAATGACAGCTGACTGTCTTTAGAAGCTGGACGGAGAACAATGCTACTTAGCATCCTGTGGGGTAACATCATGTGACAGCTAGGGCTCTCCGATTAAAAATGGCCTTTAGGCTTACATGTCTTCAATTAGCCAACTCATTGATTTATTGTTGGTGATTTCAGGCAGAGTCTGTGTTTGGTGTCTCGGCTCTGAGCTTGTCACTTCCCATAAGCAAACATCAAGCTCATCATAAAGGAGATTGGGGAGTGAGTGTGATAGTATTAGCCCCCTGGGGAATTAGGTTATATCAAAAGTGGGGCTTGTGAAATGCTATTATAAGGAACAGCAGCATTTTCAGCAGCTTTAGCAGCGGTGTTTATAGCAGTGTTTGCAAAGCAGCGATGCAGCAACAGCAGTAGCAGAGAAAAACTGCACATGATTTCAGCCAAACACTTTAATACACAAGCATGTCGTGTCTGAGTGTAGCAGAGCAACTCAAGTTGTTTCTCTTAACTATCTCACAAGCCTTGCTCCATAAAGCTGTAAATAATTCACACCTTTACCTCCGTATGCCCCCTAACCCAAATTAGGCAGAGCTTATTAATGTTTCATCTTCTGTGCCTATCCATAAGTGGTCCTTGGAGAGGAGTGGTGGATAGCCATGCTCCACTTCTCTTTATCTGTGCGAAAGAAACATTTAGCAGAGAAGTATAATGCAGGAGATGCACAATGCAGTAATTACTTGATTTACAGGCCATCTGAACAAAAAACCCAGAGGATTTTAAAACATTTGTCTCAGCGGGCGTTACGGCAACTCAATCCACGTGTTCGGTTTTCAGGTGAACCAAGTAAAAACAGTCCCGTCTCAAGATATGATGACACTGTTTTAGGACATTAGTGCCTCTAGTTGCTGAATGTTTTGTTGGGTGTACAAAATGTGAGACTGTGACTGCACAGTCACTGTCACGCCAGCACAAATGGCCATGATCTTTTTCTACTGAAGCAGATTTAGCTGTCCATTAGACACTGATCCAATTTATAGATGATAACTTTTAATTTAGCGCAGGTTTTCATAGCTGTATCCACTGCATACACATAACACACATCCGTTTTATCTATCTATTGAACACTTTATTTTGATGTGATATTGAACTAAATATTTACACACACTGAGTTTTTCTAACTTTGGAATCTTGGCTAGTATTTGAAATTAAGTTTTGCTTTTAATTAATGCCAAGCTGCGTAACCTGATCAACAAAATAATCGGTGCTATTAACCATGTTACAACTTACAGTATAAAGAAATAATCACTGCAATGAAACTCCATTTTATCACAGTGGTCACTATAACGGTGGTTAGCACTGTAGCCTCACAGCAAGCAAGTTTGCGAGTTTGCATGTTCTTCTCCTGCTTGCATGGTTTTCCTATGGGTTCTCCTGCTTCCTCCCACAGTCCAAACACATGCAGGTTAACTGGTGGCTCTAAATTGCCTGTAGGTGTGAGTGTGACTGGTTGTCTGTTTCTATGTGTTCTATGTGGATGGATGGATGGTCACTGTAACATTTTGTACCACCACTGTGTTGCTAGTAATGAGACATTATTTCCTTAAAGCCAATTGTTTTTCATGACTTGTAGTTGAACAGCAGATAATGGCACAGTTGTATACCCTTCATGGTCACCTCACTGTTCTTCGTCATGTCAAGTGGAAAGATAATATTAACTACAGATGCAGCACCTCTCAAAGTAAGAATCCCCTATATTCACAACAGCTGACTGCAATCTCAGTCTCACTGCGATGTAAGGGAGTCTGCATGTTTGGCTATCAAAAAGAAAGGGAATAAAGGGGAGGATGGACCAGGTTAGTGGAGGAAACAGTGACAGCCTAATCCCAACCCACTCTGAAAACACACATCATGGAAATGAAGCTCTGCATGTGTATGTGTGTGAGCACAACCTTATTAAGACAGTGCCCATGTAAAGCTGCTCATCTGTTTACTGATGATGAAGTCTACCTGCCTTCATACACACAGACCCATTACAGAGAACAGATTTACTGACCCAGTACGAACATTCAATATAATAGGACCCCCCGACCTCACCCCACCCCACCTCCACTGACACCACCTCCCACCTCCATGTTCCTCCAATGGAGTGGAACATCTGCTCGCCTGCCCCATCCTCAGAGCTCTTGATGTGGGGAAAAGAGGAGGGGATGGAGGGGCCCGTCTGTGGAGACGCAATTAATGGGATTCCTCAGCGAGGTTAAAAGGGAGTTTATCCTCATTAGGTGTATGTAGGGTGACAGCTCCAGTTATGGGTGCGAAGCAAGTGTGTGTGTTTGGATTTGTGTTTAAGTGTGTGTATTCTTGAAAAGAAGTGGGACTCTGGAACTTTCTCCCAGCAGGCCACAGTCACTTAGCGAGGTCTCCGAGGCCCTGAGCACTGCACCACAATTCACCAGTGACATCATCAGGTAGAAGCAGAGTAGTGACTGTGGGAAAGAAAGAAAGAAAGAACGAAAGGACAAAAGAAAAGGGCTAAGGAAGCAGAGGAGGGGAATTAGAACAGACAGACAATCCTCTAGCTCTGACTACAATCAGTGATACGAGGTCATCCAGCCCTGTTAAGAGCAACACTGCAAGACTGAAGATCCATGACTGGCCCCCAGGAGTACAGGAGCCAGCAAACTTTTTTCCACTGCACATTTCTTCTTCTTCACTTCTTTCTTATCAAGAAAACAAAAGTCATACAAGTATATGAAATTGCCATTCACAGTTGAACAACAAAGAATACAGGCAACATCAAATTCAAACCTAAAATCAAGAGTAATAAATATTTTCAAGAACATTCTGGTTTCAGAAAAAGTTGAACAGTTCTGACCATCTGTCCTGTCAGAAACATTCTTCTGACTAAACACCATATCAGACATGTACTGTGTCACATAAGGGTGACTGCACAGTTATGTGTTATATGTAATATTCCTGTCATACTTATACATTAACATGAGGGCAGCTGCATGGTGTTAAGTACACAGAGAAATATTAAATGCACATATTGTTCACCATGTTGTTCACCTTATCCAAGAGAAAATAGATCAGTTTCAGTTTAATCAGTTTCATAAATCGCAAAACACTGTGAGTGAGCCATTTGGAACTTCTCATGTCAGATCAGTTTTCACTAAGTGGATGTATACAATATCACTATTACAGTTAGGAAGGTCTTCCATCTGCAGGTCTATCATTTCCTCCTGAGAGCACAAAGCAGGAAACTAACAAGTGAGAGTTGGCTTTAGCATTAAGCCAGGTTAGTGGTAGCTCTATAGTTTCAGCTTATCTTATAGAATTCAGATTGCAGTGGACGTACAGTACTTCCAGTTGTGTGAGTCCAAGAGTGACACATTTCTCTCTCTCTCTGATTCGTCTGAACGTTTCGCTTCTTTTTTTGAAAACTGTAGAAACTATCAATGTCGCAGGGTTACTAGAAAAGTTTATAATCTAATGCCGACTTCAGCAGTGACTTCCCAAACTGCTTGTTTTGTCTCTTCAGCAGAGCAGTTTAGCAGTTCTGACCGATTGTGTTTGATGGCTTTTTGCGTGCAGAGGATGTAAAAGGTTGTAAAAGGCTGTCACGGCGTGCACACACACAGGCACAGGCAGCATAGACTCTCCTACACAACTTCCTCTGCTTTCTCCCTTTTAATGGTCCGGCTTTAAGAATTAATAGTGGTGGGCAGGGCAGGGGCATTGCTGCCCAGATTCTGTCTGGGCTCAGCCAGGCTCCAGTGGCACTCTACCCTATTCACTTAAAATGGGACTTGTGAGCAACTGGCTCAATCTCTCCTTACTGTTCTGCTAGACTACCACCACAGTGCAAACAAAGGCGATAGCTGGGGCATTACAGCAAATGGAATTCTGTGTAATTTCAGCAAAAGCTGTAATAGAAAAGCAATACAAGAGCATTAAACAAAGCCATATAAAGAAGTTCAATCAAAGGTGATGCAATCACAACTTGGAGGTCTATCTCTGTGAATTACACAACAATGCACAATAATACTTCTTCAAACACCTCTGGAAGTCCAGCTCAGGACACAGCAATTAAGCCAGATGTAAGGCTGCAGCAACTGAGACACACAAGGCGGAAAAAGTACAGCCTGGGAAAGGAATAAAACTGGGTTCATTACCCAAGCTTATTTGAGTTTAATTCATAATTAGAACAACACATTTGGAAGGAAATTAGTAGGCTGGGGAAGAGGGTTTTAATGGTAGAACGATAATTGGCATTCACAGCTCCACTTCACTGATTCAATTCTCTTATTCTCAAGATGTGGCTAAAGTCTGTAATCTAGGACTGCGCCTCAAATAACTCCCCAGGACAGAAAACCCACTACGTACACCGCACATTCAGCCACACACCCAGGGTTATTTGGATTTCTACATCCCTCAAACAGAGGGGAAGCAATCCCAGTTTGACCACCTGTCCGTTCAGTTTGTTTTGTCCTTTCATGAATTTTTTTTTTTTATTCTTTTTGATGCATGAAACCTAAATGCCTGCCAGCGGATCCAGCTGGGCCACACTCGCAGAAGGACCCTTCTCATTTAGCCCCACACAGAGTGAAACTTGACGAGCTGATATGCAGGACTGCCGCAGTCCCCTGAGCCTCAGCTGTGTTTAATTAATAAGCAGGCACTTAGCGAGCCAGCCGCAAGAGGGTCCTTACTGTCACATTCCCAAAGGTAGGGGTCCTAAATGAGTCATTAGATACCCTGCACACATGCACAAACACTCAGTAATCCACACACACACACACACACATTTATATTCTACCTCTTCTGTGTGTGTGTGTGTGTGTGTGTGTGTGTGTGGTGAGCTCCGGGGTTTGGGTTTTGTGCTAATGGAGTTTTAATGACACCTTCTCCTGCCTAATCACCTGTTCTGGAGGCTTCCAGCATTCCAGGTAGCCCAGTGTTCCCAGCAAGGGAATTCTTTTTAATGTCTCTTGTTCATGGCTACACTCTCATTTGCCTCCCCAATTATTCCATAAGGCTCCACTCTAACAGGCTCTGCCTCTGAGGAGACGAGGTGTGATTACAGTATTAAAATCTGCGAATTTACATCAACACACCGATGTAGCAACGGAGCCATTTTGCAGTGAGTGGGTGGTTAGAAAGCGCCATCGCTCGTGTCCCACAGTGGTGCCAGTGTGTTTGTGTTGATTAAGACAATTAGAGTGTTTAGAACAGAGAGGGACAGAGATACAAGTTAGCTGCTCTTTTCCACAGACTGTTTTCCTCTCTTTGGGATATTTTTGGTGACACTGTGTGTGAAAGTAACTCATCTCTTGTCACTCACTCAAGTACTGCATCTAAAGGTGTCCTCAAACAAACGTTATTGTGTTCATGGGCTAGGTGTTATAATTTAAAGTGGGGGTTTAGTGACGGACGGAAGGGGAGGTGTGACAGGAACATTTTCCTTTATTTAACACCTGAAAATGCTATTTCCTGCAATATAGAGCCTTTCAATATAAACCTGCATTGCACCACAGCATATTTGTTCTTCATTGTGTTCTGTTCTAGTTTCAGCAGTGACGATTAAATGTTGTCTCAAAGTGCACATAATGCAGACATTTCATAGTTAGTCACCTGATTCAATTTCATGTGCATTTCAGTTTCTAATCCACAAAGAACTTGCAAAGTAACATTAAACCCTAAAAAAGCAACTTTAAACCTTAAAAAAGTAAACCGGACCTGACTCTCCGGGAATTCTCTAGAGTTTAAACGTCTTCATTGAGGAGCGGAAATGTAATTTTTAATTCACACACTACATGTGACACGGACAGATAGAACTCATTTTGATCCAAACCAGATCAATTGTAGCAAAGTCGGCTGATCAAAAAACACAAGTTTACTCCCCCAGGTCTAAAAGTGGGGGTGCAGCTGCTCCACTTGCTCCATTGCTCAGGTGCCTATGATTGTGTTTATCCCTTAGGTCTAACAAACTTAATGAATATGTTCCAAGGGGATGAAAATGACCCGTGTTTACAGAGGTGGACATTGTAATCATGATGGAGCAAAGGAGGATGGAAAGGGATGTAGTATAAAGAACGGCAAAGTTTGCAAAGGGAAGTTGTGTTGGATGGATGGAGACCACAGTTTGCTCCCCATGTGAACCCAAAAGGTCATTGACCACATACGTCATGTATGTAACGTACATCACATGACATACTTCACCTTCGTCTTTTCCTAAACCTACCCAAACTGCAGCCATTTCACAACAGTAACTTATACGTACATAACGTGGCTTTAACCCTTTAATGCCTGAACCATGAAAACTTGCCAGAAAATTCAGATTTCTTTGAAACTGGAGTGTTTATTGAACCTTCTGACAAATTACAAAAAAAAAATTAAGTTTAAAAAGTCTTAATTTGTATTGTTTTTGCTACATCCTGCATTTTTGTGCAATTTATTGCTCACAGTTTGGTCATCTTAAACAATCAAAAACATCTAAAACACAGATAAGATACAAAAAAACCACAAAATATCACACTGATGATGTAGAGGTCTCAAAAACTCATGTATCAAATATGATACATTCGGCGTTAAAGGGTTAATTACTTGTTTGGTTGTGGTTGGCCCCCACCCACCCTACAGAGGAGCCTGAAAATGTTGTTTTGGGAGTCGCTGGAAACGGACCTACCCTGTCGATTCAGTATGAGGGCGTGTTGCATAAAACACTTGCAAAGCTGATCTTTCTTAAAGATTTGAAACCTGCATTGTTTCCATCCATGTTCACCAGCCGACAGTGTTCTGCTTGGCTGCAGCAAATGTCGGAACCACTGACAGCAATATACATTATGTCACCTGCAGACGCCTGGACGCGGGTTCCTACACAATGTTACACAGTGAATGAAACCACCCAACAGTGTCTGCAGCCATTAAAATGCTGCCTCCATGTTAACACAGTAGTGCAATATATGACATAATATGTAATAATAAAATGATATATATATGTTTATAGCAACTAAATAAAGAACAAAAAAGTGAGTTTGGATGAAAGGAAGTCATGTAGTGAATAATGTTAATATTCATATTATTTGTGCAGAGACACTTTGTGACTGTGGTGTTATCACCTGCTGGCCAACACCCATGTAAATATGTTCATACATTTGTTGATTTTTGTTTTTCTTGAATCCCTTTGTGAGTATCCAGCATATTATTATTATTATTATCTTAAAACTAAAGTTAAAGGTGTTATGTTTGGTTCTGTATTCAACACAGTTTACATGCAGATAACCGCAGACACACACATCACAGTATGATTGTACAGGCGTATTTAAACCAGCCAGCTTTCCAGGTGTTCATCTGCGAGGGCACCACGCTGCGTCTGAAGCTCACCGAGGCTGATTTACACCTCTCTGTCATCCCTGGAAATGGCTCTAATTTGGTCTAATGGAGACAACTGCCACCACAGACCAAACAGTGAAGCACAGATAGATGAAGTATCAAAACAGTGACAGGTGGATGGATGCAACCAGGATTCCTCATGTAGTTACACAGTACAGCAGTTTCAAATCAACATTAGGACACATATCAGAGAATTCATGAATTCATGATTGTAGCAGAAGGCTTACTTCCTGTTGCCAGTAGGTGGTGTGGTGGTGTGACTGTGGCCACATGTTGGTATGTAGATGTCGACTCCTATCAAACATGTGAAATCTGTACACTGCAGTTCCAACAGCGTCAGTGTGCACTGTGTTCTGCCTGGTGCCCCAACAGTAATGCTACATAATGCCGTGCTGCAGCAGTCGGTGCGTCAGTCCAGTTACTCCTCGTGCCATATGCATCTAAGATGTAAGCACCCAGACCCCGGGGACACACTGCCTACCTGTGCAGCACGTGTGCATGTTGGAATCTGTTTTAACAGGTCAGAGCCGTCTCACAGCCTGTGTGAGCAGCAACACTTCCTGTATTGGTTTAAAATCAAAAGTCTTGTAGCATTTCTGTGGACAGCAACCCTTCATTTGTCAATAAGACTTTTATTTGAAGGCCATTATCAAAGGCAAACTCAGTGTGGCCTGCAGACAGCACCGCAGCACTGCAGCTGGGCATTTTGCATTTGCTCCTTATGGAAAATAACTTAACAGCAGGCTGAAAAGAAACACTTCTATGTTGTCTTTGGTCGAAAGTCTCAAATCTCTTTGACACAGGAGTCTCACTGGCGGGTGTGGCTGGGTGTGTGCTGTGCTGCACCTGTAACCACACCTAATAGTGATGTCACAGTGTACTCACATACACCGGAGTACATTTCTGCATCAGCAGCAAGCTGAAGGTTAAACGACTGGAGGTCGGCAAAACCAGACTTCCACTGAGGGGAAAGTTACTCTTTAAGGATAAGATGACATGGATTTTTATCATTGATGTGTATCTTCAGCAGGGATCAGTGGACTTGGAGCTGAGAGCCACAGACAGGGGTAGGGAGTCAGAGAGTATTAGGAGACAAACATGTTTTTGGTTTTCGTTTTTTTAATGGGATTTGTTGACAGGAAGTAGAACACCAGCTTCACACTGTAATTCACAAGCACCTTAAAATGAAGTCTACTTGAAAGTACAATTTGTTCGACCCTAAACTAAACATCCTAACTGCGCCTCATGACCAGGTCAACGGCGTAAAGCAGTGAATCGGTGAACGTTCTTATTAACTGGTCTACAAAAACCAGCTGAGTCGGCAGTCTGCTGAAAGCAACACAGACAGCAAATCACTCTCGTAGCTCCCAGAACCTCCAACAATACGCATGTCATTTACATCTGAGGAGATGTTTGTTCATAGTTTTTAGTTCAGGTGTAGATGATCAAAACATCCAAATAAAGTAAGTCCTCCATAATTTCCCTCCATAACTTTAACTACTATAAGTGTCCCGGGGTTTTTAGAAGAAGACGGTTTGTGTGATCACACCACAGAAAACAAAAACCAGTGATGAATTTCACACAGCTGTATCACCACCTCGATTCTGTTCCTCAGCTCATTGATCAAGACTATTGAATTTGTGTTAACTGGATCTGTATTTCTGTGCATGAGTATATACATGAGTGTGTGTGTGTGTGTGTGTGTGTGTGTGCATGTGTGTGTGCATGTGTGTGTGCGTGTTGGCCAGCATTACCGCTGGCATGGCTGACAGAGTAATTAGTTCTAATGAAATAATGCGGCCATTGTGAACAACAATTAAGGGTAGCTTTCATCCTACTCATTAGGCTGAGTGGAGGAGTGCTTTCATTCGCACAGATTCTTAATGATCTGATCTCAAGGACACACCCACCGACTGAACAAATTCTCACATATTACAGAGATACAGGTACATACACTGACTCCACTTTGGAAAAAATGATGGTCAGAGGATAAATCCTGATATGGTGCTTTTTAACACTAGAGCTGTGATGCTTTTTCTTATGTTGATACATGATTCGAAAAATTCAGATGATGTTTTATGAGAAAATCTCACCTCCATCAGCAAAAAATCTGAATAAAATGATACCAAGGTCTTGGTATACTAAGATGGTAGTAGCTTTCTTTCACATCCACAAGCACACACACTACTCTCTCAGCTGACAGTTTATTCAAACCTGCCTCCTGGAAATCTCATCTGCAACACCAAATAAGACTGAAAAGTATCCTAATGCTAGTCAGATTTAGTTTAAAAGGTTAACATAATTAGGGATGTTAGCTTCATTCATGTTACAGGAGGGTAGAATGGCTAAATGACTTGATCAGCGGGTTGAGAGACCCAGAGAGACGCTGAAGAGAGAGAGAGCTGTGAGGACAGAGGCAGACGGAGAGCTCTGATTGTCTTCAGTCCTGAACTCTGAAATACACACACATCAACAGGCAAACATGCAAAGAAAGAAAGAAGTCTTGTATTCGTTTGAAAAACTGATTTTGCTTTTAAAAGTTGCACTGAGCATTTTTTGTCTTTTCTTGAAATGAAATTTTTCTTTTTCCTCAGATTAGAGTGTTCACATAAATACAATTCTAAGAAAGTTATAAAGACATAAATAGACGTCACGTAGTTCTGTAACATACATGTGTAACATGGATGGATTTGCAGACGGTGTATATGATCAGACGTGTGTTTGCTGGTGAACTTCCTTCAGCTTAAGGGCTTGTGCTGGTGGTGTGACCTTGTCTTTGCTCTGCTGCCTGCTCCATGTTTATTTATTTATTGAAATAATCTACTTGATTCAAGGTCTAGTTATGGGGAGCACATGGCTGAGCATTATCATACTGCCTGGCAAGGTTAGCGCTGCTTCACATAGCCATGGGTTCATCCCAGCTGCTCCCACACAGCACAGCTTCAGCCTGAGCCTCCACCGAGATAGTCAGATTTATTCACACTGGAGCTGGAAATGGCTGCTATTTAACTCTGATATTGATTCATTCATTTTCAAATTAAATATGCAGAAGAATGAATTCAACTCTAGTGTAGAGTTGTAAAGAAATTATTTTCACTTAAAAAGGCCCACCTTTGTTTCACCAGCAAAAGTGAAGGACATGTACATGTACAGTGGTGTGAAAAAGTATTTGCCCCCTTACAGATTTCTTCTGTTTTTGCTTTTTTGTCACACTTACATGTTTCAGATCATCAAACCAATTTTAATATCAGACAAAGATAACCTGAGTAAACACAAAAAGCAGTTTTTAAATGATGATTTCATTTATTAAGGGAAAAAAGCTATCCAAACCAACCTGGCCCTATGTGAAAAAGTAATTGCCCCCTAAACCTAATAACTGGTTGTGCCACCCTTGGCGGTAACAACTGCAACCAAGCGTTTGCAATAACTGGCGATGAGTCTTTCACATCGCTGTGGGGGAATTTTGGCCCACTCTTCTTTGCAGAATTGTCTTAATTCAGCCACATTGGAGGGTTTTGGAGCATGAATGGCCTGTTTAAGGTCATGCCACAGAATCTCAGTTGGATTTAAGTCCGGACTTTGACTAGGTCACTCCAAAACCTTCACTTTGTTTTTTTTGAGCTATTCAGAGGTGGACTTGCTGGTGTGCTTTCGGATCATTGTCCTGCTGCATAACCCAAGTGCGCTTGTACTTAAGGTCACGAACTGATGGCCGGACATTCTCCTTCAGGATTTTCTGGTAGAGAACAGAATTCATGGTTCCATCAATTACGGCAAGTTGTCCAGGTCCTGAAGCAGCAAAGCAGCCCCAGACCATCACACTACCACCACCATGTTTGACTGTCCGTATGATGTTCTTTCTCCGAAATGCTGTGTTAGTTTTACACCAGATGTAACGGGACACACACCTTCCACAAAGTTCCACTTTTGTCTCGTCAGTCCACAGAATATTTTCCCAAAAGTGTGGGGGATCATCAAGATGTTTTTTAGCAAGTGTGAGATGTGCCTTTGTGTTCTTTTTGGTCAGCAGTGGTTTTCACCTTGGAACTCTCCCATGGAGGCCTTTTTTGCCCAGTCTCTTTCTTATTGTTGAATCATGGACACTGACCTTAACTGAGGCAAGTGAGGCCTGCAGTGCTTTAGATGTTGTTCGGGGTTCTTCTGTGACCTCCTGGATGAGTCGTTGATGCGCTCTTGGAGTAATTTTGGTAGGCCGGTAGTCCTGGGAAGGTTCACCACTGCTCCATGTTTTCTCCATTCGGGGATAATGGCTCTCACTGTTGTTCTCTGGAGTCCCAAAGCCTTAGAAATGGCTTTGTAACCCTTTCCAGACTGATAGATGTCAATGACTTTGTTTCTTGTCTGTTCTTGAATTGCTTTAGATCGGGGCATGATGTGTTGCATTTTGAGATCTTTCAGCCTACTTCATGTTGTCTATTTAAGTGATTTCTTGATTCTACAGCTCTGGCAGTAATCAGGCCTGGGTGTGGAAAGTGAAATTGAACTCAGCTTTCAAAAATGTGGTTAATCACAGTTAATTCATGATTTAACAAGGAGGGGGCAATTACTTTTTCACATAGGGCCAGGTTGGTTTGGATAGCTTTTTTCCCTTAATAAATGAAATCATCATTTAAAAACTGCTTTTTGTGTTTACTCAGGTCATCTTTGTGTGATATTAAAATTGGTTTGATGATCTGAAACATGTAAGTGTGACAATAAAACAGAAGAAATCTGTAAGGGGGCAAATACTTTTTCACACTACTGTATAAAATTCTCTTTTTCTTTTATAAAACAAACCAAAAGTGAGAACTGTACTAATACACAAAGTGAACAGAGGAAGGAGAAAGAGAGAAAGACAGCTGATATCAGTGGATATTCTGAGCTGCTGTGGAAGTTCTTCTGGAGGAGGAAGATAGTAGAACTAATGCATCTTCAGTTACTTC
The DNA here is from genome assembly GCF_042242105.1 of Pempheris klunzingeri. NCBI lineage: Eukaryota > Metazoa > Chordata > Actinopteri > Acropomatiformes > Pempheridae > Pempheris > Pempheris klunzingeri. The sequence continues at coordinate 19,675,488 of NC_092031.1, forward strand.
TTTATTTGACTGATTACATCAGTGTGTGTGTGTGTGTGTGTGTGTGTGTGTGTGTGTGTGTGTGTGTGTGCATGTACCACCTCCAGTGCCTCAGTGGTTTAGTCTGAACAGTCTTAATCAGTGAGGACCTAAATGCCTTCATCGTGTAGTCTGACCTCAGACTATTGACAAAGTGTGTGTGTCCCATCAGGTATAATCATACTCTTCTATGCAAACAAGAGTTGTATGAACACTAAAAGCTTTTGAAAGCTGCTAGAATTAAAGTCTTGCATTATTTATATTCCTGTAGATGGTCATAATGCAGGATGGAGCAGGTATCAATACACAGATATACTTACAGGCTGCAGTCTGTTCAAAAATAGGGAGAACAAAGGGGGCCATCATTGTTTCCTAAGTTCTGTTCAACATCGAACCTCACAAATACAGACCCAACTGTCTCTGGTAGGCAGTAGCTACATGCTAGGGACTATGGGAGTTATGTTTTAACCCTTTCATGCATGAATTATGATAACCTCAGTCAGGAAGTGTTTTTATTCATCTTTAGGCTGAAAAACAAGATTTGAATTTTTTTTTTTTTTCAACCCAAATTTTTATTTAAGATATATTTACATGTCCAGTAATTGAAATCTAGCTAGTGATGCATGATGTACAATTCAGTGGACATGTGGTTAATCATAATTCCCTCCCAATATAAAATCAATAAAAGTTTAGCAATTGCATGACTCCTTACATGTTACTTGATGTCACCATATTTTTCTTACCTGCATGGTTTCTTTTTATAGAAGGTTTGAACAGAAGAAAATGAGCAACTTGGTGTTTCTGGCTGTCTGTCGACCATCTTGGCTTCCCACTGGGTAGCAGTCAGTGTATGAGATGATGCAGTAGCATCCACTGTAGTGGCTGATGTGCAACTACGCCATCAAAACTCGTGCATATACAAGAAAACAGCTTTTGAATAGCTGTCCACTGTAGTGACCTCTATGCATGGAAGGGTTAAAGGAGAAATCCAGACTATTACAACTTGTTATTGCGTTGAACACACATTCATCAATATGATAACACTGCAGTCAGAAGGTACTGAGGCTGAGATGTGGGAACAGGATGAAATGACTGCAACTAAGCCAAGGAACACAAGATCAGACAGACTGGACACAAACCAACAGTTTATTCACATTATTCAGCCACGGATTTTTCTTTTAAAAGTTGCATTAAGCATTTTTTGTCTTTTCTTGAAATGAAATCAACATCAATCTTTGTTGTTTTTCTCATATTAGAGGGTTCACATAAATAAAATTATAAAGATATTAATAGACTGCATGTAGTTCTGTAACATAAATGTGTGACATGGATGTATTTGCAAATAAAAAAACACAAGATCAGACAGACTGGACACAAACCAACAGTTTATTGAGATTATCACTTTATCAGACTGAAAGTGAGTCCACTGGAAGTGATCGGTCAGTCAATAAGAATCCCTCATTGTTCACAACTACAGTAAGTCAGTGCATCTGACAGCTACGATGAATCTTTTACGTACAAGAAGTCCGACTAACCTGGAGATCTATTTCCAACCTATCTCATCATCAGCTTTGTCGCCATGCTATTAAATTAGTGAGTATATTTAATACCTCATAGACACAATGGCCAAAACTTAGCCTGTATAAAAGAAGTGGACGCAGACAGAGGTGGACTGACATCACCCAGTGGTTTGTGGATTGCCTTTCTGAAGCCTCAAGTTTGGCTTTATGGAAGTTGCTATCTTGGTTTCATGGCCATCACCATTTTTTTGGGGCCAAAAGTGATGTTCGTTCCACGAGGACCACCTCTGATTGGTTAGTCATTGCGTAGTCAAAGCATACCCTACTTTATCTATTTTCCTCTAAATGGACCATAATTTACTAAATGAACATCCTGCTGTGCCGAAGAAGACTGTAAACTAGCAAAGTGTTTACTGAGCTGATAAATCAAGTGTAAAGTAGGCTCACTTCTAGACCTCCATTCATCCAGACATCTTCTTACAACCAACACAGTCCCCCTACCGGCCATTAATGAAAGAATAAAGGCACTTCCACATCGGCTTCACTTTTCAGACCCGGAAGCTACGTCCACTCCTCGTATCCAGTCTGTGGTAGTAAAGCAGCATTATCTTTTAAAGGCTAACCTAGCAACCTGGACCTCTGGTGGTTGAAATGCTCACCGTGCTGTAGTAAGATGTTCTGCAGGCAGCCATCTGTGATGCTGGCTGTGGCCACAGGTGAGACAGACTGTTCAAACAGAGAAGCATGACATACATATAAAATAATCAAAAAGAGAGAACAGATTTGCACCTTGATGTCGTGCTTTAAGGTCATCGTTGAATTATTTCGTAATACAACACTTTCGGCGTTGCAATATTTTTCTTTGTTGGTTTCCTATTTGTCTTTGGCCCCCACACTCCCAGCTCAAATGTTCTCAAACATCTGATAAAAAGAACAGGATGCAAGACCTGAGAAAACGTAGTGTAGATGGTGTGAGGGAGTAACCTCTACAGTGTCAGATGTAGACCATGGTGGTCTATACCTGTGATAAAAGCCGGTACAGGCCTAATTCCATTTGCTTGTATTCTCATATGTCCGCAGAACATTCAAGCCCGTGATCAGGCTAAAAACAAAGGGCATTGTCCCCGCAGCAGCTGCTGCAGTGAAAGCCATAAGGCCAGGTCTCGTCCTATTTAATTTAAGTATGACAGCCACACATTCACCACCAACATCATTAAGCTGGAGGATGTGGCCAATAGCACCAAGTCTCACTTAACAGTAATTAACCAATTAAAATGACATGTGGAGCCAATCGTGACCATTAAAAGCTGCATGAGAAGAAGAGCCCATAGGCATCAAATGCGTGGTTAGACTAGGGAGACAGACACTACGGTGGTGTGCATCATGAGCAGATAAACAAATGTATACAAGCTGAGAGGCCCTTTGCCTCCACTGAAAATACTCCGGATCTGCTCTTTTTTTTTTCCGAGGGGAGAGGAAAACCAATGATGATGGGCATCATTAAGATCAGTGGTGCGTGCTGAGGCGTTGTGCTGTTATAGCATCTGCATCCACCACCATAATGTTCATTAACACTGCGTAGCCCTAGTCCCCAACACACACACACACACACACACACCTCTCCATTACCACGACAGAGCAAACACAGCATTTAACAGCAATAAGAGTAAATGGAAATTTTATTAATCTCGTCGTCAGGTGAAGAGGAGTTTCTTAATTTGGAGCACTGACTGCTTGACCTTTGCGGTAGTCAGGGGAGGGTATTCAAGATTGGAGCTGTGTGTGTTTTTTAAGCTTGGGTTCATTCAGGAAGTCTTTTTTATTATTTTAGAGCAGCAGAGAACAGTCCAAGTAACCGTTTTCTAATTATTTCCTCCCCGTTCCTGCTTTTCTCCTCCTCCCCTGCCCTCTTTCTCCCTCCCTGTCTTCCACAGCAATTTGGCAAGATTTTAGACGTGGAGATTATTTTTAACGAGCGAGGCTCCAAGGTAAGTGCACTGTAACCATACTCTCTCTCACACATATGATTTTCTGGTCTGTATGGACTGTATTTGTCCCGCGCCCTCCTTTTCTCTTGCAGCCCTCCATTGCTCTTACTGTCTTCACAGCTCTCCTTCCCTCTGTCTGATAGTAATTACAGACCTATCAGTGACACTTGCCTGCAGGCAGCTTTTACACCTTAGTGGCCTGCCATACATTGTGACAAACAATGAATCTCTCATACTTATCTTAACGCTGACAGTAGGATTCATACAGTCAGTAAAAATGCGCTGTCTTGCCTGGTTAGTTTCCCAACCTACAGTGCAAAGACGTAAGAAGAAACTGTATGAGAATATACTCCTAGACTTCACACGTCAGGACACACTGATAAGACGGAAGTAGGTTCATAATAAAACTGCATCATCATTCAAACAAACATCTATTTTACTCATCCAGTTATTGGACCGGGTACGGCACAATGTTATAACAGTGATTCACCCTCCAACTATTTAATGAAGCTTTTATATTTCCTGGTCTGGAGCCGGCTGCACCAGCTGTCTCTGAGTTCAAACACAGCCTGTTTGTAATGTATGTGCTTATTAAGTGGTGATTTATGTGTAACTGACAACTCCTATCTCCAAGACACACTTTTTTAAGTAGAACTTAGTTGTTACCAGGAACCCACACCTACTAACTGGGTGGCTTGCTGTTGAGGCTCATTTGCTAATCTGTTGTCTGATTGACTGACTGACTGTAGAAACAGTACTGGGAAGCTCAGAGCGAGCGAGTTAGTCACATATTGTTACATGATGAAATGCGCTGAAGAGTTCAAAATAAGCAAACCTGACAGCTGATGGTTCGGACCTGAAGTTATGACAGCAATGTTCAACCAAATAAGTCTGTTTCGTCATCTTTTGGTATGTCTGTGCTACAGGTATCCCTGCAGCTGATTAACACATTACTGAAGTCTTCACCAACTTGTAATGGATTTACAAAGAGTTGGTGCAACTCAACCCGGTAGCACACAGCAAGTGTGCCCCCTGCAGAAACTGAGGCTTCATGAACAGGGTGTTCAGGCTCTTCTTTTTAGCAGGTCCTCTTTACATTCAGTGCTTGTCTGGTGGCGTCCCATTCCCGAGAACGCTAATTATTTACACATGATAAAGAAAAAAAGCAGACTATCTGCATTGGGAAGAAGAGCAGTGAATGTACCCATACATGGCAACAAAATGTCAGAAGGATTAATTTTGCTCCCACTTCACACTTTTAAATGTATTTTTTATCTGCTCCTCCTCTCAAGGGCAGGCCTATGTGTTATTTATGCCCAGCAGAAGGCAGTGAATCCTGTATATGCATACGAGATCACGGCGCCGAGTGCCGTTTACACATATTATCTGGTGAAGCAATTACAGGGCAAGACTGGCCCAGGATACATAAGCTTTAAGGACTGACTGCTCGTCCAACAGGCACGTCTGCCAGGCATAACAAACGTAGTTCACTCTCCGCCTCCGAGCCTTAACTCAGCAATGACAGAGCAGGCCAGGAGCAGTGAGAGCAGCGACCACACTTGTAGGCAGCACTGTCCGACACAAAGGGGACAGAGGAAAAGACTGGGTGAGAACATTCAGGTCAGGTTATATAGATAAAGCATCACACCAGAACACTGGTAACCATTAGTCTGAGGGCTCTAGTTTGATGGGGCGATGGGGTACAGCTGATGTGTGCAAAACTGGCGTTAATAAGACTGAAAAGGTGGGGAAGTTTACTGAGATCCATCAGCCTCAGCAAACAAACCACACTCACCTAAACTTATCTCAGGAGGAACATTCAGTTTGGCATCTTAAAGCCAAGAAATGTGTCACTAAACTGTGAAATGTATTTTCTTTAAGTGGCTTATTAGACCAGTCACATGTACATTTCCATACACATTAGGATTATTATATTACTCTGTCATGAAAGCATCAAGAGATGTCATATGATTAGTCAAGACTGCATGAAAAACGAAACCATTATTCAGGTGGAAAATGTCATCAAATAAAATAAAAATCTGGGGCACATGAGTTCCAGTGGTGACTGTCTGTCTAAGACGTGTCCAGAGGTGGTGAGATTATGTGGAGGATTCATAGAACACACACCAGCATAGCTGTATCTGTCATTGCCACACACAGACTGGTTAAAACAAGTGGACGTAAAGCATCACCCATTGGTTTGTGGACTGCTGTTTTCAACAATCAAGTTTGTCGCCATCTTAGTTTTTATGCAGCCAGATGTGAATCTATTTGTAGAGGGCCGAGCAAGCGTTAGCTAGCCTGGTTAACAAGGTGCATCTGTAATTATGTAATTATGTCTGGTATTAAGTGGGATGCTAATTTAGCAAAAAACATGCTTAAAACAAAATGTTCTCAATAGAGAAACTGAACAGCCAGCTCCTGTCTTTTAGCACAACTGAACACTGAACAAGACATTTTTACGCTACTGAAGTAAAAAAAAAAACCGCAGCGAAAGGGTCAAAGTTCTAAGATGAAAACAAGGACAACATGGGCTTCCTGGTGTATCTTCCTCTAAATGGACCATAACTGACTAGACGAACATCCTGCTGTGCTGAAGAAGACTGTAAACTAGAGACTGAGAGCAGAAACTCATCAGGAAAACGTTCACTGAGCTGATAAATCAGGAGAGAAGTCGCCTCATGTTCTCATTGACTTCCATCCAATCAGACTTCCTGTTTGGAGCCCCCTGCTGGACATTAGAGAGGATGGAGGTCTGGTGGACTGTGTTACCACCACTTCACTGCCGTGCCACTACAGAACCATCATGTTTCCATTAGAGCTACACTTGAACCGTGGCTGTACTGGAGTCACAGTGGCTGGAGACACTTTCCTGTGTGTCTGAACAGCTTGTGCTGTGCTTGTAATGCTGGACGAGGACATAAAAAATAAAAATGTACTGTAGCAACATGAAATAAGATTTGGAAAAAGGTCCACGCAGAATGTCTTCTTCTGTGATTGCTTTCTACTTTTCATTGACACGCATCAGTCACAGACCTTTCATACACCTCTTTAGTGAACTAATGGGCTAATAAACTAGTGACTGACATGTGATGCACCTGCCAGGAGTGAATAACTACAGGAATCTCAAACACTAGGGGTTGTTCCCTTTAAGAAAAACAACTTTTTACTAACAAGCTTAACCAGCACCACCCTCTTAACCACGTAGTTGTTGTCCTTGGGCCTAACCCCACCTTTCTACAACGTGGCCTTTATTTTTGTAGCCTGTCTGATTATTCAGCTGCTTGTGTGTGCCTTGGACTTATTTTTATTGACGTTGCTGTGCTTTGAGACCTTAGCATTTGACTTGGTGAGTCTACCGTTAACTGATAGAACTGATGGCTGGTGCAAAGGAAATGAAACCCAAGTTCTAATTAACATCAGTTTTCCTTTAAAACAAGGTTCAGAACGCTGAGAGAATGGAGCATTCAACAGAGGCAGTGATCAGTGATAGCAGAGAGGATTTTTCATTCCCAGCCTGTTTTAAGCTCATTGACATGGACAGATGAGACTTTGCGGTTTAGGGTTTGAAGGCATGTTTTACCGCATATGGGCTGTTTGAGTGAGCTGTCTCTCCAGGCCCAGTCTGAGATGCAGACAGGGTCTCATGAGCGAGCTGCGTCCTAGGGCTCAGAGAGTCACGGCTGACTGATGCCGTGGAGATTGTAATTGTATGGCACTTATCTGCTCACCCACAGGGCCTCTGCACAGCAGCAGAGCAACTGAATCCCACAGCAAATACACACACACACACACAAATGTATGCACATCACAAACTCCATTGTGTGTGTGGAGGCTTTCATTCCATCTGCTGGTTCAGTCAGGTCCAGTTGTTTCTGCAGGTGCATGTACAGCAGAGTGTGGACTGCTAGGAGGAAGAGAACGTAGAAAGCACACACACACCCCCCTACACTGTGCTCTGTGGTCTGATGTCCTGTGCGCCCAGCTTTCCTTACTGTTTCTCATGTTTGTCTAACCAGGCTGACGTCTCTCCAGCTTCTGCTTCTAGATCTAGATCCGCCACCTGACCTGCAGCTCTCTCATCTGTGCTTTGTATCTTTTTCTTCTCTCTCTTCTTTTCCCCATTTGTTTCACCATTTCATCTCTGGACTTCCTTCCTTTGTCACCTGATTTTCAACCGCACCTCCTGGCCACTGCAGGGCTTTGGGTTTGTAACATTTGAAACGAGTGCAGATGCTGACCGTGCACGGGAGAAACTAAATGGTACAATCGTAGAGGGACGCAAAATAGAGGTGCTTTCCTTTTTCCTGTCTCTCCTTACCTTCTCCTTCTTCTTTTACCCCCCCCCCTCCTCCTCGTCCTCCTCCCCCTGAGTCTCTCTTTCCTTTCTCTGACTGCCTGAAGTTTCCTGCAATACTCCCTCCCTCCCCTCCCTCCCTCCCTCCCCTCCTTCCATCCATTTCCTCTCTCCCACCTGCCTGCTGCACTTTGAACGCTGCATGCCGAACCCTGATCCGTAAGTGTGTGTGACAAAGGGAAAGACAGACCTATTCAGTGGTGTGTGAGTCTGTTGCTGTGTTTTTTGATATCAGTTCTTCTTTGCTCATGATGGATTGTACCATGTGTCTCTGTGTCTGTGGCTTGTGCATGAGATCACAGTGGTTTTGATTTGAGCCTGGTAGAAATGAACTCCCTCCACGGCGATCAGCGATCTGCCAGTGTGTCTTACACCGTGTTAAAACTTGTTGGCCTCAAACCTCAGCAGTTAATGCCCCATTTCCATGTCACTATCTTCTTGCATGGGGAGTCTGTCCACTCACTCCTTTTTTCCTGTTTCCATTTTTCCGCCTCAGAGTTCATCTAATAGAGGAATCTTAGGGCTGTTTTTTTTTTTACCTTGCAGGCTATTCGCTTGAGAAACTAGGCAGACTTACAGTCAGTTAAACATTATGTTTGTATACCACTGCTATATTCAGATTTTACGTTACGTTACACTTGAGACGTTACGTTAGACTTTGACACCCAACACCAGGGTTCTGTATGTGGTATGGTTTATGTAACAACAGCACTTTTGCACTTAATTTAGGTTAAACATAGATTGTGGTTTTTGTGGTTAAATGTGACTTTTTCCATATCTAAAGCAGACCACCATCTTTCTTAATCTTAACCAAGAGCTTGGGATTGAGGACCCATAAAAATTAAATAATGCTTTGGTTGCTATTAGTGGATATTATATACTGACATTTTTGCAACTTTGCAAAATAAAATTATATTTTGTGTGTCAGTACATGAACTCCCAAAACCAGCTTACTGGGACAGTAGGAAAGCCATGTACAGTTCCAGCTGTGAATAGAGAGGGAGTATACCAGAGAGGACAGGATGGATATAGGAATGCTTCCAAAAGAGATCCATGAAGTCTCGTGTCGCTTCTCATGGTTATACAAACATTTTCTGTGTATTCATTCAGTTTTGTTTGTTTGATTTTCTTTCACTCTTTTTCTCTGATGTTGTTGAATGTGTTTCAATATCAGACCTTTGACTTACTGCATGTGGCCTCATTGCTGAAATAAAAAATTGTGTGTATTGCATGGAGAGTGGTTGTGATGTGGATTATCCACACTATGCACAGTTTTTGTTTTTGTATGTGTGTGTGTGTGTGTGTGTGTGTGTGTGTGTGTGTATGTGTGTGTGTCAACCTTTCACCAACTGCTGTTCTTCTGCCGACAGGTCAACAACGCCACAGCCAGAGTAATGACCAACAAAAAGATGGCGAACCCTTACACGAACGGTAAGACCTTGTTTCCATCTCCTCCGAGCCCCCCCTGCACATCTTCTACGTGCAGCTTGCCTTTCACTCCTCCCACTCTCATGTCTCCTTGCCTACTTATTAATTTCCTCTGTTTTCTCCACCCTCTTGTGGTTATACTGAGCTCACATTGTGAAAGGAAAGGAAACCAAAAGCTTCAAATGGAAGCCAGGTAGCAGACGTCTTCACAAAAAAGAGATGCTCACATTTGATTATTGAAACAAATATTTGTCAAAAAGGCAGTCGCTCTGGTTTGAAATATCATGCAAATAGCAAAAGGGAAATCTTTTCTTGCTTGGCAGCGAGAGGCGTTAAAAGGCTGAAAGAAAAAGAGCAGCAGAGAAAGAGGAAGACGGGGATAGAGGCGGCATTTAAAGCAGGAGGAGGAGAATTTTGGTAGATTGACAAGAGAGTGAATGGGTAAATGAATAGAGCCAATAAAAAGAGCCAGAAGTCATTCATAAAGAGGGAGAGAACGGCCTTTAGGGTGTGTTTCTCTCCTCCATCTCTCTCATTCATGTGGATGGAATGAAAGAGTGATGGAGGGAGAGAGGGAGTGAATGATGAGGACGGGGAGAAGTAAAAGAAGGGGAGGGGATGGATGAACAAGGGAAGGAATTAAATGGCCAGACCTGGTCAGCACCTCTCTTCTATACACACACACACACACGCACACACACACACACACACGTGTGTGCACAGACGCATAAACACACACCTCCATCCTGTTTGAGGGTGCAGAGAAAGAGAGAATGAGCCCTGAAGGGTTTTCCATTTGTCACTGTCATCAGGCCTCAAGCACAAACACACAAAAACCTGCACACACTCACACACACACACTCTCACACACACACACACACACACACACTCTCTCTCTCTCACACACACACACGTATGTGTATTTCCTCCCAACTCATCTCTGTCTCTCTTTCTCAGTTCTGTTCAATCTGCTTCATTGGCTTCAACGGTGGTTTAGCAAACTGTTGCCAAACCCCAAAAATACAAGTGAATAAAAATAGAAAAGAGGAGCTGCAGTAGTGCACTACGGTCAACGTTTCTGCCCGCATGTGTGTATGAGAGAGTGGGATAATAATATTGTCCCCAGTTTCCAAATTAAATAAAAGAATAGTAAAACAACAGAAAATGTAAAGATTCCAGATTTATTGGTACGCTGTGTCTGACATTTCAGTTGCAGCTCCAATCAGGTGCCACATGGTTGATATAGAAATATTAAAATGCTGTGTTAGATGTTTTCGATGTGAGATGGATAGATCTGTGGGATAACTTATTCTCCTGTGTTACAGTGGCAGTCAAGATTTTCATTAAAACAGTCTGGGGTTTTCAGCACCAGCTCATTTTGTGGCTGTTTTGTAAATGCTGCACTCACTCATTGGTCGTCATTGGTGACAGAGCTGCCACTTGTGCACAGGAGGAAATATTACATGCAGATATAAAATGCATAAAAGACCACCCAGTTGTTAGGCCGCGATGCTAACCAGCCTAGTGGCTCAGGAAACGTCTTTTTCTCAGGACATCCATATGTAAGATTTCCAAATGAAATGATTTGCTTGCATGTGTGATTTTTGAAAAGAATATCCAGCAGGGATATTACTCCTAAATGTTAAAATGGGACAGTGGGAAATGTTTTATGGAAATGACCAGCCAGCTAATGTCTTTTAAAGTCCAACAAAAAGAGAAGAGAATGAAAACATACAGTATAACTCCATGTTAGATGGACAAACAGAGCAGGAGAGGCTGATCTTCTGCTTCAAAAGGGAAAAGATAACAGGAGAGTGATTATGTAGAAGGTTTGTGTTGGAGCTCCAGACAGATACGACAAGTTTGTGCAATAATTCTAACATTCACCCTGTGTGTGTGTGTGTGTGTGTGTGTGTGTGTGTGTGTGTGTGTGTGTGTGTGTGTGTGTGTGTCTCCTATGTAGGCTGGAAGCTGAATCCAGTGGTTGGAGCAGTATATGGTCCTGAATTTTATGCAGGTAAAGAGTCACACAGTTGTGAAAAAAAAAAATCAATTGAAGAACATGTGTATACTGTACTGCAGACGTTTGATTTGTCCTCTTCAGTCTTTATATCCATCCTTCCTTTTCATCTGTCTTTCCCTCCTTGTGCTGTCTGGTTGTCATCTTGTGCTTTGGATCAGTTTTCATAGAATTACACAGATCACAGATTTACATGTTTCTGCATGTGCTTTCATTCCTGGCTGCACTGATGCATTTATTTATTGCATTTGGTGTGTGTGTGTGTGTGTGTGTGTGTGTGTGTGTGTGTGTGTGTGTGTGTGTGTGTGTGTGTGTGTGTGTGTGTGTGTGCGTGCTGCAGTTAGAAGTGGCAGCTTGGTTTCATTTGGTAGAAGTGCTGAGACTGTCCACTCGCCTTAACTGCTCTCCTTTTTGCTCATTAGTCTGAAATCTGTTCATTCCCAGACAGCTTTACAGCACTCCTCTAAATAACCGCCCTGACAGAGAGAGGCCATCCATCTCTTTTATTTCACCCTCCCTCTTTTCTTTCTTTTCCGTCTCTGTCCCTCCATCCCACCATCTATCCCTGCATCCGCCAAGTCAACCTAACAGCCACCTCAGAGGACCTCCTCCAAGCTCTGTATCAGTTTTCCATGCTCTGCTGCCTGTCCATTTACCCTGTGTGTGTGTGTGTGTGTGTGTGTGTGTGTGTGTGTGTGTGTGTGTGTGTGTGTGTGTGTGTGTGTGTGTGTTCTGTGGCATATGCTTATGTTAAGGCATACACATACATTCATGTTTAGGCATTTATGTCACACGTCTTTAAAGGGCAAATTAACCTCTTCAACTCTTGCTGACCTCAAACCCTCAAAGCAGCAGGACATATACAGTACAGCTCTTTCTTTCCTTCTTTCCTTCTTTCTTTCTTTCATAATAGTGATCAGTCATACTTGTTTTAGCTTTGAAAGTTTCACAGAAATGGAATGAAATCTGAATCTCTAATGGGTAGAAGTGTCTTTAAAGGCTTCACATCTGAAGCAGAATTCCCTGAAACTCACTGAAAAGCCAGAGATACATTACATTACATGTGCTGGATACATTTTGAGTTTTTACTGCTTTCATAACAGATAGATAGGAGCAGTGAGCACATTTTACACAGCAATACGCATACAAGAAATTAAATGGAAATATATATGGTTCTATACATTTTTCATTTTTTCATGATTTGTGTTTGTCCACATTTAATGTAGGTCAGCACCGATGTTTTGTTGGTTAAAAGCGTTTAAGTTAAAGCAAAGGGAGTTTTATGGAAGGTCCGAGAGACTTTTTTCATTAAATCAGGGGACATTTTGTTGAGCTGAAAATGTGTGCCTACTGGCTTCTGCTGATTTGATCTTCCCTTTAATAATATTCGAGTTCAGCAAAGAACATTATTTTCCAGACATGCCTTAATTTCACATACACTTAGAGTATTTAGTAAAGAGAAGCTATAGTTTATGGAAATCATTATTCCTTTGGTCTCTTGTTATGTTAACAGTGGCGTCAAGTAAGTGAGCAGCTTTTTTCCCATGGCTGGACACAGCTGTAACAGTGTTTTAGCAAGTGAACCGGTGTAATGGAGTGTGCAAAATACTGAGGAGAGGTATGTAAAGGTGCCGTGTGTCCCGGCCGGTTTAAACCAGTTCTGCAGATAACCCCCCCCACCATCCTACGGCAATATAAGGACAACGCCTGTTGGGCTTCTCTGAGCTTCTCTACCATGAGCACAAAGACACAAAGACAGTTCTGGTGACTCTCCGTTCATTCAGAAATAGTTTTTCCAGCACACCAGCTTTGGCCCTCATTTGCATGCAAGTTTTAGAAAAGTAGAAAACACACACACACACACACACACACTCAGCCTGGCTTGCTAATTTATAGGATGCTAATGTGTGGAGTGGTCTTAAATGCACCAGTAAAGTTTGCCAAGCCTAAACGATACCATATGCCTCCCTCTCTCCCAGGAGGAGCGAGGGATGGATGAAGGAATAGAGGGAGGGAAAAGAGTAAAAAAAGATGTCATGCCTGTATTCTATCTGTTCTCTGCATTTTTCTTTTTGTTCATACCTTCTTCTCATTATATGAATCTTTCTTCTAGCTCAGGTCTACTCACATTCAATCCCACATACATATATAGTGCAGTTTATTTCTACTTTGCCCTTCCTGCATTCCTCTTGGTGTTCAGAACTCTCTCTCTCTCTCCTCAAGCGCTCCACGCACCTTCGCCACATGAAAACGAAAGATTCCCACCTGTAAGTGAAAGTGTGTAGGATTGGGGTTTCTCCTGGAGTAATTATGAGTGCATTTAATGTAGTTTGCAGGGGGAGTAAAGCAGGATGTAAAGTGATATGTAAGGGCAATTAATCACCCTTTATCAGACGGCTTTCCCAGCACCCATCAGCTGAATCGGCCTCCATAAATCCTGGGCAGCTGACAGTGCACTCTATCTCCATTGCCGGGCTCGGCTACAGGTTTATTGTGCGCAAATCCCATTCAGAAGGATGACGAATGACCTCAACATGCATACACACCCATACGCACACACTCGTGAAAACCCATTTGTTGGTACACACGCAAGAATGTAACATTAGACGTACAGTCTCTCTGATATGTTCACACTCAGGTATGCACCAGAGCAGCCAGACACCAGATGTATCTGCTCCAACAGCAACAGGCCGTCCAAAAGTAAACTGTGGGGGTCGGCCCCCACAAAGCGGAGGTTCCCTGCACTCCTTCAGGGCCCCGCTTTTCTGCAGGGAAAACAACAAACACACAACAGAAATGGCCTGAAGCCCAAATTATTGTCAAATACACACATATTTAGTTCATCTTAACAGAACCTGATGTCTGGCCCCTGTGTACATGTGAGCAGGGATTTTTTTGATGGGATTTTTACAAGAGAACATGGTCATGGCAGGGAAAGTATCAATGTGACAGCAGCACAGCAGGATGACAGCATCATTACTTGTGGAGGGTCCCTGTGTTCAAATTATTACATCCAAAGGCCAACTAAAATTAGTATTTTATTATTCTTATTGAATAAAAGTAGTCTTATAGACCTTTAAGTAAGGCTGTTTAAACAGCTGAACATTAGACACTGCCCCCTAAGTGGAAATGGTTTTAAAAAAGCAGGCATCTAATATCAGTAATACACATTTCTGTACTACAAGTCTCTATTTCCAAAATATATCGTGTTACGAACTGTAATTGTTGCCTGGATTATGTCGGCAATGTTTTTCGACTGACTAAAGTGCTACGGTCATGGGCCCTGCAAAATCTGTAGGTGCTCGAGGTTTCAATTAAATGTCAATTAAGTAAAAACATGTTCTCTCGTGCTTCTAGTCACTGTTTACTGTTTAAACCAAGACTAAAAAGTAACTAAGCGCTGTAAGTACCTAAATATAACCATAGACAACTTTAACCTAATAATCTTTCCATCGCTTGGTCTTTCTTTAAAAAGGCCTGATGTCCCAGCACAGCACAGCACAGCACAGCACAGCACAGCACAGACATGTGACTACACACACAACATGATATGCTGAAGCTCAGAGACTGGATTTCCTCTAATGTTTTTAGATCAGAGTTTGTGTCATAGCCTCAGCCTGTGTGCAGCGTGTGCATCACTTATAGAGAAACAGTGTGTCTGTGTGCGTGTGTGTGTGTGTGTGTGTGTGTGTGTGTGTGTGTATACGTGTGTGTGGGTGTTTGGGTGACTGAGTAAAATAGGCTGCATGGGCATGAAGGACAATGAGGGAAATGTAATACTGATTGATTGACTGTGTCCTAGACTGAGTATATGCAAAGCAGGACAAATGTGTGTGTGTGTGTGTGTGTGTGTGTGTAGGTGTGTGTGTGTGTGTGTGTGTGTGTGTGTGTGTGCAGAGCTTGGCAGAGCAGCTCTCCAGAACACAACAAATAAGATTAAAATGCAAAATGCAAGCATGGAAGTAACAAGGCACGCGGCTCCGGCCTTTTTAACATATGCTGAAAAATTTACAAGTTGGAAGGGCAGCATTAGATCAGCTCTCAGCTTTGTCATATTGGTGCACCATCACTGGTCCCAGGCCAGCCGAGATCACTGTCAGCTACGGTACTGACATCACCTTTTCTACCTGAATCCAGTCTGGGCTGCTTTAAAGCCCGGCAGTGATTTGTCAGGAGGTTTAAATACAGATCAATCTTGCTGTCAGAGTTTTGTTTGTATTGTGGTAATAGCATAAATATGACTTCATCGATCCCCAGGGGAGATCCACAGACATCATGATGCACTTGTGTAGGCAATAAAAAGTAGTGAAACGTAACATTCTCTGAAAGCAGATACCAACATAAAGTACCTTTCATTCAGAGAAAAAGAAAATACAATGTCAAGTGTTCCCCACAGAGATGAATGAATGAATCATCATCAGAGAACTATGATGAGAATGATACATGATAAAAAGATATATATATATATATATATATAGAAAAATGATGATCTATATTGATCAGTCATACTGGCACTGATCAGTTCTACAGCAGATGTGTAATCCATCAAACACACACCCATCACAGGAGGTAGACCACACCATAAGTGCTGGTGGCCCCACTGATCCCTTCAGCCCCAGTTAGAAAGGAAACACTTGCAGATTCAGGAGGCAGTCGAGGTTTATATTGTTGCATAAAAAGATTTCTCCGTCTAGTTTGTGTTTGAAATACTATGTCGGAGCTTCATCCTGTCCACATTCATCAGATATGGCAACCCCTCACTCCAGATGACAGAGTTCCTATAAAACGCATTTTAAAAAGTGCTTTTAATTTTGCTTCCCTCGTTTAAAGTAAAGGCTGCATTTGAAGAGGCTGCTCGCCCTTTACTGGAACGCTTCAGCTTTTATTGCAGCGCATTCTGCCGCTCCAGCTGATGTCATCATTGTCATATTTTAGAGTATCTGCTTACTTACTAATGAATGTAATTCAATCTAATATTTTCCAACCTCACTATTTTAATTGTCAATTTAAAGCCTAATTAGTTAGACACACCGCGATGAAACACGAGTGTCCTACAATACACACACGCGTGCACAGACAAGCCAGCTGTAAAAAAACAATCACATATTACTCAGTCACACATATTAAGCCATGTTTGTGTAACTGTGCTTTTCTTCTTCTTTGTTCTTTTGACATCACAGCCTACATTACCAGATAAGATGTGCTTGTGTGAGTGTACTGTATTTAGTGCTTTATGCATGTGTGTGTGAGTGGATGTTTGTTTGTTTTATGGGCCTGCTGCCTGTCAGACACAGGCCCTGCCGTGATTCATGGGTTATTACAGCACCGCTGTAGCATGCATAAGCCATAGCTCATCATCAGATTGCATTCGTATACGTCACACCAACAACAACATGCACATACACATGTCCTCATGCTCACTTATATGCATACACACTTATAAAGTACAGCTGCTGTCACACACACACACACACACACACACACACACAAAGAGGAATAAATACATGGATGTGTGGTAATAAGAAGGAGAGAGAAGGTGGGGGCAACCTGGGGGAAATTGATCTTTTACCCAGAATATATCTCTGATGGACTATGTGCTGGCTGTGTGGCATTTTAATGCTGTTGTGTGACTAGGAACAGGCAGAACCTAACCCTAACCCTAGGAACAGGCAGACCTAGGAGAGACAGACAGAGAGAGAGATAGATGGATGGAGGAGAGAGAGAGAGAGAGACAATGTGTTTTTTTTCTGCTGCTCCAGGCAGTGCTTGTTGTCATCCATATCTGGGGCCTCCTACAGGTCTGAAGGTGCTTGGAAGGTGATACAGTGTGTTTTGAGTTTAACAAGACTCCTCTTAAGGCCTCCATCTGTCTTAGTTCACAGCCCCCGGGTCGTCGGTGGAAACGGTCCCACACTGTACTGGTGCAGGATAGATAGAATCACATGTGCTATTCTCACATGTTGGTGGAGAAGTTAAATAAGGTTAAAGGTCAGATCGTGTTAAATGCACCACATATGAAAATAACTTTTAGTTAGAGCCAGTTTTAGCTCATTCAATTAATTTTGTTTCAAACAGCACAGAAAACTACTTTGAAGACTTTTTATTTAGTAATCCATCACAGTGATGGATTATACACCTTCACTGTGAACAGGAACTGTCCCATTTTGCATAATTGCAACAGAATACTAATATCAAGCCATTTTATTCTGAAAGAAGTTCATGTTTCCATAGACAGAAGAGCAAGAGACGTTCTGTTCTCTGTTTCTCTCATTTCTGCACCTTCCACTCTTAAATAACCTGTTCAATCAATATCAAACACTCTCTGCAGCAGTATTACTACCCCACTATTAATCACAATCCAGCCATTCATACTAAAAGCACGATACCAGCTATAGCCTGTGGAATTACAGTCAGATTATACACGTTAAAACACCTTTTAAACAACTGCAGTGCACAGCATTCATTTCACAATATTTACCTTGAAGAAGAAATGCAGTGCTGGAAAAGTACAGCGCTGTTTGCAGGGTTGTTTCCAACATGTTTGATGATTTATTTATTATTATTATTAACTGTAGTATGAGAACGTTTAAATGCATTGTAGCTGGCTGATACTACTACTACTTCTACTATTTCTACTACTATTACTAATAATGATAAAAATGATATTTTTTTATTTTATTAGATATTTATTTGCATGCGTTTCTACCAACTTTGATATATTGTGCACAGCAGAGTATCATGTTGGGAGCAGAAATGAAAACGTGTGACAACAGAAGAAATGAGTTGCACAATTTTAGCAGGAATTTAATTGCCATGTATTTCGTATCATTAGAGCTTGGCCCTGGGGTACCTGAATGTCAGGCCACAGAGTGTGTGAGTGTGTGAGTGTGTGTGCGTGCGTGTGTGTGTGTGTGTGTGAGTGTGTGCGTGCATGTGTGTGTGTGTGTGTGTGTGTGCCTGACTCCCCTGCGGACTGAAGGTTAAACAGGGACCTTCAGCTAAACCACACATCATATCACATCCTATCACCATGCCACCTCGTGCCTGTAACGTGTGTGTGTGTGTGTGTGTGCGTGCGTGTGTGTGTGTGTGTGTTTGTATGCATGATGAAGCATGGCCACAGGCTGAATCTGCCACTCCAAACAATACAGGCCATCTGCTTTGTGTCCCGGCAGCCAAAGAGAGCAGCGAGCCTCCTCGCCGGCCTCTGTGCCTCTCTCACTGGCAGCTCAGCTCCCCCTCACAGGAACATCGCCTCCTGTTTCCTCCACCCTGCCCATTCTTTTTACCGTTTGCTTTATCCTTTCAACTTGTTTTTGTCACAGGTCAAGGCATTCGCATTGGACATAAGAATGTGTTGCAGATGTGATGTGAGCTTTTTAATTCAGACCAGAATTAAGACTCATTACTTTTGGCTGAATCAGCACCGAATGTCTTCATTCAGGGACCACTCTGTCGTTTAAAACACAAACAGTCTATCTTTTTTGTTTCATTTTTCATAGTGTGAAATCTTCCATGTATTTATTACGCAAAAATTCATCATCATCATCATCATATGTGAAAAAAGGCTTTGAGTCCTCCAGCATCTGCAGGGAACAAGAGGGGGAAATGTGCTCCAGTCTTTGTTGTCTGTGAGCACCAGTCCTCGGAAACATTTACTACAAGAAGCACATATTGAGTGAGCAAGTGATGTGTGCAGCAACCTGCAATCTTCCAGACAGAGAGATCTGATTTTAATGTAATTAATTTTACTGCAGCAGTCTGGATATCCACGCTAAAGAACTAAATGATTCCTGATATATTTGGCCAGTGACTGATGAAGATATTGTTTCCAAGTTCTTTAAAAAGTACTGAGAGATGGACCAACACGTTTGGTTTAGTTCTTTTCATTGGAGTTGGAGCGATCTTTGAAATGTCTCTGATTTTATTGCAAATAAAAAGACTAAGCATTGTAACGTGCTCTACTTCCTCCCACCTCTCTCTCTCTCTGTGTCTCGGCTCTCCCTCTCAGTGACAGGGTTTCCATACCCCAGCACAGGAGCAGCCGTGGCCTATAGAGGGGCCCATTTGAGAGGGAGGGGGCGTGCCGTTTACAACACATTCCGCGCTGCACCCCCTCCTCCACCTATCCCTGCCTATGGAGCGTGAGTGCTTGCTCTCTCACACACACACACACACACACACACACTGATCCAACTTAAACAAACACACAAAATCAAATAAACACTGTATGACAGGTCTGAAGACTGAAAACATGCTACTGCACAAATCTAATTCACAGCGGTACCCAAACGCAAAAGCTCCCACACACACAAACACACACTCAAGCACAAACACGTCCATACTCACACATACACACATGGAGTAACGGGAGAACGGCGAGTGGAAAACAAAAAGGCCGCCTTCTAATAGAGCAGAAAATTGCTCTTTGATTCCAGAATGGCCAAATTTGTCTCTCTTTTTTCTAATGTGTCATTCTTTATTCAGCTGTGAATGGACTGCTATGACCTACCCTGCACACTCCAGTGGGCCCGCTTCAGAGAGAGCAAGGGACCTAGTGAACGTGAAGAGGGAGGCATGGGGAGAGAGAGAGAGAGAGAGAGAGAGAGAGAGAGAGAGAGAGAGAGAGAGAGAGATTAGATTTCTGAGAAAGTGTGTTAGGCTTGAAAAAAGACTGAGAGGAAGAGAAATGCAGATGGAGATAGAGAGTAAAGGCAAGAGACCGGGACAAGAATAATGGATGAACGCTGCCGTTTGACCACAGGGAACCAGAGAATTAGCCGTTTACTGTTCGTTGATCACACACATGAATTATCTTTGATTTAGCTTTAGGTTTATATATTGAAACTAAATCATCAAAACCTGCCTGTAATGTTTTATTTTGATTGACAATGAATAAATACAGAAACATCCACTGTGCTCCCTGGTCTGGATGTAGAGTAGCTCTGAGTGAAGCAGAACATTGATTGGTGATTAACTACCTTTAATCTTCATCAGCTGTCCCGTCCACCAGCATCTACCTGGACATCTGTGTGGACAGTGCTCACTCTAGATAGCACAGTGAGAGCCACTGGAGGCGGTGCATGAGCTACAGTTGTGCTACAGGGGCTTTAACATATTGTCTGTGTTGTCTGAGACAGCAGGCAGCGGCACAGAAAAGACATGTGAAGCATCATAGCGAGTGTACAGAACATGGCAAAACAAAGTGGGAACTAGTCCTCAAGGCTGAGTGACTGCTTGTGTTTACTTTTGATAATGAGAGAAAAGCAACGCAAGCAGGAATGGTTTGTCTGCACAGCACATCAAGACACTTATCCCTTGTTTATACAGAGCTTACATTTGTTAAAAAATGGCTAACAGGAAGTTATTTGCATAACTTTACCCAAAAAAGAATTACAAACGCTTGGGGTAATTCCTCTCTACCTCAGAAAGTACCAGGAATAACTGAAGCTTTGCTGCTGAATAATTCAAGCCAATGTACTACAGTGAAGAGGAATTCTTCATCACTCTGCCCTCTGACCTTCTCTCTCTGGGATCTCGAACGAAGCACAATTACAAAAGAATATTTGCAGAGCCAGCGTGTCAGGAAGTACAGTACCACTGGTCACATGGGCCGTTATGAGTGGAGGCTCGCTGACTGCACATGTGCTCAAGTGTTTAGTGTGCACGTGTAAAACACTTTAATGAACAGACACCAGCTTAAGTTTGGGTCTGCTGCCCCCACTTTTCCACTGCTGTCTGTGGATGTCAGAGTCTCTCAGTGATCCAGGACAGCACGTCCCATTGTAGCTGAGCTGAAATAAAACCCACACCATGTCAGCTGTATCTGTATTTGCATTTAGTTCACTCTTATGTCAACATTCTGTTTGATTTCAATTCAATGCTGAAATAATGATTTTGATATCCTCTGTCAACAGTGTGGTCTACCAGGATGGCTTTTATGGGACAGAAATCTATGTAAGTCAAAATCGAGTTATGCGCTATGAAAATAATGTCTGAGCGCCTCAAGCATTTGATCCGGTGCTCTACCTTAAGTCAGTTGTTGTTTGTGCACCTGAATGTTGGTACAGATCTTTTTTTTCTGATGAGAGGTGATGTTCCGGTGCTCTGTCTCTCCTCAGGGAGGGTATTCAGCGTACAGATATGCCCAGCCAGCTGGTACTGCTGCAGCTGCATACAGTGACAGGTATGAGCATTTCTCAAACTACTGTATATCTATATATAGGAGTTTATTTTACGGACTCTTTTGCTCTTTGTTCCATATCACTTTATTGTAAAGTCAGTGCTTTTGCCCATGCTGTGATCCTGCAGTTATAATGACTCAAGTTTTCCAGTGATTTGATTGGTCAGTAGTTGAGTTGTTTAGATCTGATTGTCTTAAGTCAACCTAATAGTGCGGGTCATCCACACAGCAAAGGTTACCATGGTGATCTACCCTGGTTAACCAGAAGCAGAAGGCTGTTCAGGCAGAACATAGCTGGCCAGGCCACTCCTCCTGCTTGTGATACAGGCCACAGGAGTAGATGCTGTCACTCTGTATACAGCCCATCAATCTCCTTAGAGGCTCCCCTGGACAGATGGTGACCAGAACTAAAGACAATTTAACATCAAGCTACGGGGCTGTGGAACAGTAGGCTGTTCTGTGTGTCTGTGCACAGAGCACAGAGCTGTGTGTGTGTGTGTGTGTGTGTGTGTGTGTGTGTGTGTGTGTGTGTGTGTGGGTGTGTGTGTGGGTGTGTCTGTGTGTGGGTGTGTGTGTGTGAATGTGTGTTGTTGTGTGTGTGTGTGTGTCTGAGTGTGGGTGTGTGTGTGTGTGTCTGTGTGTGGGTGTGTGTGTGTGTGAATGTGTGTTGTTGTGTGTGTGTGTGTGTCTGAGTGTGGGTGTGTGTCTGTGTGTCTGTGTGTGGGTGTGTGTCTGTGTGTGTCTTTGGTGCGTGTGTGTGTGTGTCTGTGTGTGGGTGTGTGTCTGTGTGTGTGTGTGTGTCTGTGTCTGTGTGTGTCTTTGGTGCGTGTCTGCGTGTGTCTTTGGTGCGTGTGTGTCTGTGTGTGGGTGTGTGTGTGTGTGTGTGTGTGTGTCTGTGTGTGTGTGTGTGTCTGTCTGTCTGTGTGTGTGTGTGTCTGTATGTGTGTGTGTGTGTGTGTGTGTCTGTGTGGGTGTGTGTCTGTGTATGTGTGTGTCTGTCTGTATGTGTGTGTGTGTGTGTGTCTGCGTGTGTGTGTGTGTGTGTCTGTGTGGGTGTGTGTCTGTGTATGTGTGTGTCTGTCTGTATGTGTGTGTGTGTCTGGCTGTCTGTGTGTGTGTGTGTGTCTGTATGTGTGTGTATGTCTGCGTGTGTGTGTGTGCTGCGCGCACCCCTACCACTGCTGTGTGGATGTGTGTACGAGGTGCTTGGGGAGCTAATCTTAGGGAGATTGAGCATGTC
The DNA here is from genome assembly GCF_042242105.1 of Pempheris klunzingeri. Lineage (NCBI taxonomy): Eukaryota > Metazoa > Chordata > Actinopteri > Acropomatiformes > Pempheridae > Pempheris > Pempheris klunzingeri. The sequence goes on from NC_092031.1 coordinate 19,698,242, forward strand.
AGGGCCGATAAGAAACAGCCACAGCAGGAGCCTGTAGGCCTCCGATAATGTAAGATTTATCAGAGGCAAAGAGCGTGCGGCGTGCTCGGGAGAAATATGAACAGAGCAGAGGAGGAGAGTGGAGCAGGTGAGGGGGCACGTCTCTCCACAAGACTTATTTCATTCCCTTTCTTTTTCTCCTCTCACGCATTCCCTCTTTCCCTCTCTCATCGTTACTCGTCCTCCCTCCATGGCTGATAGTATATTCCTCTTCTCTCTCTCTCTCTCTCCCTGTTTCATCTTTTATACTGTTGCTCTCCCATTCTATTTTTTAAGCTGTCCTGATTTAAAGGGAAGCCCAGGCGGTGAGGTGGAGTTGAAAGGAGAATGGTGCAGAGGCAGGCGGAGGGGGGGCTGGAGGGGTAGAGGAGTTTTATTTATTGTGGGATAAGAGAGGTCTTAGTGGATGGGCTGGGGGCTGAGAGACTCTACCTCTATTCTGTCTCTCTAGAGTGCACACACACACACACACACACACACACACACACACCAGACAACTACTGTCTACACTTGAGACGTTTGGGTTGTATCCTCTGTTCTGCACTGCTGTGAACTGTAACTGGATTATTTTCACCAAAGAGCGTCCGTTTAGAAATGAACACTGGAACACAAGAGTGAATAGTGTGGCCTAGTGATACATATATGTTTACATCCAGGGTGTTTATGTACGTTCCACAGGGCTCTCATGGCCTCACCAGCTCACCAGCTCACTGTTGTGAAGTGAACACCTCAATCAATCAATCAATCAATCAGCGGCAACTCATAACAGCGTTATCTCAAGACTCTTTCCATAAAGAGCAGGTCTAGACCAAACTCTTTAATTAGAGAGAGACCCAACGATTCAGGAAGGGGGGGTGCACAACAAACAATAACCATGATAATAACAGCAACTATATTACTGTCACCATGAGTATGGTAACAGTGAATAGTTAATATATGAATATTACTAACAGGACTAATGACATGACCTACAGAGCTGAACACCTCTCGGCACTTATCAAACACCATAAGTCCTCCTTAGGACGGAGTATTACACCAACAAACAGATATCATATACCATTTCACCACAAAGACTGAGCTGTGCTGATTCCAGAAATCCACGCGTCCGATTGGACTAAGACTAATCCAAAAATGATAGATCACTGATGAAAGTAATGATTTGCAGCCCTGGCCCTGACCCTGCTTCCTCCCCTCCTCCCTCTATTTGTGCACCACTATCATCCTTTCCTTAGGTCTTTCTCTGTAACACATAGTCGAACATATAGTAGTTCACCCCCGCAGCCTCTTATCTTTGTCCCCCAGACCTACATTAGCCGTTACTTTTGGAGGAGAATAAACAAACAAGACAGGAAGAGAGGAATATAAATAAAGCGGTCTGGTGGCATCAGGGAAAAAGGAATGGAGGGGTGGAATGAGCAAAGAGAGGGGCGTTGAGGGAGGAGATTAGTTCCAAGCCAGTGCTGGTGAAAAGACTGGAAATAAGCCTCAGGAGACACACAGAGAGAGATACAGGGGGAGATGGCAGTAAGGGGGAACACAGAGGGGAGGAGGAGAGACAGAGGTGAAGAAGATGGCATAGAAGAGGGGAAGGTACGGGACACCGTCAGGGTAATGTACTAGCTGTCTACAAAATCCTGTCCTTTCTCTTACCTTCCCGGTCTTTGACCCCCGACAACCTTTTTCTTCCAAATATTTGTTCTCTTTACAAACCTAGACTTCCTTTTTTTTTCCCGTGCCTTCGTTCATTTTTCTCTTTATTCATAATCTTATTTCTCCCTCCTTTCAGCCTTCTACTCTTCTAATCACTCAGCCCATTTCTTTTCTTATCTTGCTCTCTCTTTTTCCTCCCTCTCTGACGTTACTTTTATCGCAATCCTTCCCCATCATCCGGAAGATAAAACACTCGTCCCCTATTCTCATAAATTGAAACGGGTAAAACAAATCATTGCAATCACACACCCTCACCCTTACAATGTACATTTATAGGGAGACATCGATTGCATTTTCATCCTATAGGCTTGTCCTTAGCGTGAGTGAGAGGGGGAAATGATTATAGATCTCTCCCCCAGACCCCAGTTAAAATCGACGACCCACTGCCTTATGTGTCTCATGCATACTTATTGTGGTTGGTTGGAACTCCCTATCTATTATCAAATCTATTCAATCAAAGCCAACATGCACAAGGTTTATGTCTGGTGGTTGAAGTTGGGGAAGGGGGAAACAATTAACAGTATTTCCCAACTGATTAGATTTCACTTTGATTTGTACCTGTTCAAAGAATCCATATAGTTTTATGTTTAGGGAAGAAGTTAAAATGTCATTTTGATTGTAAATCACATACAAAAGCTTCCTCTGGAGCTACGGAGTGGCCCAGACCTGTTGGAAGTTCCAAGCAACTAGTAAATACAGGGCAACATATGTTCACATTATGGGAAATGAAAAAAAAAAAAAAGGTAGAACTCTGAATTTAACATAACAATGTGTTGTTCAAATAAATACTGAGAGCATTAAAAGTGATTTTGTTCAGGATGCAATCACTCAACCCAGTCTCAGGGAAGTTCGTGGATTAGTCACGAAATTGTAATCTATCAATTTGTGTCCGTGGACAGAAATTTAGAATTAATGTATTCCTATGGGATGATCTTTTCGTGCCTGCATCACGTCAGTAGGACTTCTGTAGGACCTGTGAGCACACCAGCTCTGCTGTTATTTCTCTTTTCATATTATGTTATATTTTATATTACTATATACAATACGACTGTTTAATGCTACGACCATCCGTCCATTCATTTCTCCTTCCATCCTGAAAATCATGTCTTTGTCAGTTTTCAATTGCGGAAGCGGCTCGACTGTTTCTATGGAGGCGAAGACGCTTTGATATATTCGATAGTATCCTTAAAATAAGTATACCGTGTTGTTTCATCCAACTGGACTTTAAAAGAACTGCTTCCAACCTCCACTATTACACAATTGAATTATTTATCCACATGTCACATTTAATTTTTGCTTTTGTCACCTTCATATATTTCATAGACACCTCATTTGTTTATCCATAGTACAGTCCATATTTCCTTTGTACAGTCAATATTTCATTTCAGGTTTTTCATTTTACAACTATTAGCCAACTATTCCACTCTTCAAATACATTTTAAATGTTCTATTTAATTTGAATATTGAGCTACTTTATGTACTTCATTCCATAAAGTGTGCCTTCAAACTGCTCTCTGAAACTAGACCTGGGATGCCTCGTGTCCATGAAACTGAATTATTAAAACTTTGTCAAACCAAATACATCGTTAGAAAGGTGTCGGCCTGGAGAGTTGCAGAGATCAGAGAGCTCTTATCAAAAATCAAAAACTACAATTCCCTACAGCTGTGCCATGCAATCTGACACAAATCAGCATCCCAGTTGTAGTTCTCAGTTTACGGTTGCAAATAGGGTCATAAAAGATATTTGGACTGAATGTATCACATATCTAGTACAGCAGAACTAGTAATAACACTGCATCTAGATGATCTAAAAATGTCATTTGTTGGTTCATGTCAGATATTTAAGCTACTATTCTAGAAAATGAGGTTTGGATTGGCAGTTCATACAGTTTACAAAGTAGGGTTGTAAAAAGATCTATGTTATATATCAAATATCTGGTAAAGCCAGATTAGTAATAACACTGCATATGGATGATCTGTGATTTGATTCAGTGTGTAAACAATATGATAGTATCATAATAATAATAAGAGTTTTGTAATATGATGATGATGCTGCTTTGGTTCTGAAAAAGGCATCAAAAGCTTGATTCTTTTGAGAATTGAGGAGGAAATAACTGAAGGGCTTAACCGAGGTCCACCATATTGATGAGCTGTCAAAGACACTGTTGTGTTTTTATGTTGAGAGATGTTTATAATAATCTTCATCATGTTGTTGAGTCTAACAGAGAAGTGTCAAGAAGCGCCGTAAAACACAAGAGTTTCAGAGAGAGTTTCAGAGATTTCATGATGAAGCTACTAACTTTCTTTTCCCGTCTGTTATGTCATATGTAACGTTATTGTCTGACCTCTTATAATACATCTATTTGTTTTGTATGTACATTTACCATGATAGCAAGCCCAAGATAGCTATGTTGAATGTTGCAAATAGTTTAGCCTCCTGCTAACCGTAACATTAGCTGTAACGTTTTATAGCAGCATCACAGTCACAGTCATGATTGGGGTGATTGAAGCTGCTAACTTCCTTTGTTCAAATGTCTCATGATGGTTTGTCAGCTTGTGTATGTAGATTTATCATGAAAGCAGGTGATAAGCACAAACTAATTGGCGCACAATAAACCTGGGACGGGTCGTATTCCACCTTAAGAATACTGAATCATTTCTGGGGCTCTGGGAAAAATATAATAATGCCATGTGTAGTCTGTTGTTTGCTGCTGTGTGCACCTGAGGAGTACTTAAAGGTAGCAAGATACATACATAAATCAAGGAGTGGGAGTAGCCGGAGCCAATAGGTGACCAAATCTCAAGTTTGCCCCTGAGTCCTGCCTTTATGTTGTAGCCTGATTGATTAGAGACTGGATGGTAGGTGTAAACCCTGTGCCACCATGGCACCACAATTTAACATAGATTCTATACAATCAGTGGAGGAATTGACTCAAACCTTCATTTCTCCATCTATTACTAATAATATAGTAGCCATAGAATCACCAGATTCCTTTTGTATTCAAGAGGTACTGAAGCAAAGATCACGGAAGTTATCTGTGAAATCATCAAATTCCAAGGCAGAAGACATCTATAATAAGGACACTTGTTTCATCAAGCAATGCAGTTTCATATTGATAAGACCTTTGACCCATCTTATTCATTTATCAACCAGGACCAGTACATTCCCAAATGACTGAAAAGGGCCGTAACTACATCAATCTTCAAAGCAGGGGACCATGATCTGATACATAATTAATGTCCTATTTCTATTGTTCCTGTCCTGTCAACGGTACTTGAGAAGGCCGTGGCAGCACAGCTAATTGACCATCTAGAGACCAGCTCCTTCATCCCCTACACTTTGGATTTAGACCAAAATACTCAACAGAAATTGCAAATTGTTATTTTATTGAAAATGTAAAGTATGCACTGGATGGGGGTAATGTTGTGGGGGTGGTGTTTCTTTACCTGAAGAAGGCATTTGACACTGTCAACCACGGCATTCTTCTGTCTAAGTTATATACAACCCCTTGGACCACTGCTTTTCAGTGTGTTTATAAATGACCTGCCAACAAGCTTCCCAGAGGCCAGTTGCCAACTTTATGCCAATGATGTGGTCGTATATGTACCAGAAAAGTAACCTAGCAGGGCAGGAAAGATCTTAACTGCATGTCTGGATGATGTATATCAGAGGCTGCAGCATAACCAGCTGGTATTAAACAAAGAAAAAACAGTTTCTCTATTAGGAAAAGGGGACCTCTGGAAAAAATCAAAATATAGGATGAAGAAATGGAGGAGGTCAACGTCTTCAAGTTTTTTAACATGTAAAAAGATTTCAAAAACAGTAAGGACTAACCTTAATTGTTTCAAATGAATCAGGCACTTCATACACAGTCAGGCAGCTCAGTTATTCATGCATTCCATGGTTTTCTGTCATCTTTCATATTGTTTGTCAGTATGGGTACAAATATCAATATCTACAACCAAAAACCTTACATCCTTATACATATGGCATCATTGTCATATATATATATATATATACAAAGAAATTATCCATTTAGCTTGGAAAATACCACATCGTAGATCTGACTTTGGACAATCAGCTTTCTCCATAAAGGGCTGTCGACTGTGGAACGCATCACATCACCAACTATAATCAAATTCATTTCAGATATAAGACCCTTTACACAACGATGAAATGCTGGCTAGAAGGAAACCAGAGCTGTACCGATTTTTAGCTGATTGTACTAATTGTTGTTGATGTATGGTGCATGTGTGTTCTTGTGTGTTATACACATATTTTATTGTGACGTTTGTAGTATCATCTGTTTTTATGACATTTACTGACATCTGTATATTTGACTTCACTTAATATTTAAAAGCTCAACTAGGGACAGAAGTTAGTTGAAAATTAGCAATAGCTATGAACTCTCTGTGCATCCCATCAGTGTCAAGCTTTGTAATGGAACTTTGTTGAACTGCATCGTCCCCATCAAATGAAATAAACATAAAATAACTATTATTGTTGTCAAGGCATATTCACAGATTTTCTAACTCATGTCATATTCTGACACTCTGCACAATTCCCTGAGGGGACACTGTCATGGTTGATGAATGCAGGACCTGATGCATACAATATATATTGGTAGATTGAGATTAGCTACATTTGATGTTACACATCTTAAAGGTTTTTAGTAAACACTGTTTCTGCCTGCTTTCTCCTGTTTAGTTATGGCAGAGTCTATGCAACAGCAGACCCCTATCACCATACGATCGGTCCTGCAGCCACATACAGTGTGGGCACTATGGTGAGTCTGTTTCCTGTTTCTCTACTGCTGACTATCTGAGTATTGTGGCAGACAGTATGAGGTATCATGAGCTGAGTCTGGTGCAGCATCCTCACCACTGTCTTTGATTACACACTGTATGTTTCCCTTTATGGGAAACATTTTACACTGGAATGGTCTACAGAACTATTCATTACTACCTACAACCTACTACTTACTACTAACCCACTACTGACGACTAAAATAACCGAACTACTAACAGTAAATGAATAAGTCCAATCAAATCATTTACTGACATTCTTTATTAATAGTCTGTTAGATCATCAACAAAAAAGCCTGTTTTCGCTCTTCAGTTTGTTGTTTCAGTGAGCTGTGTTTCCCTCTGAGAGATCTATTTTAATGTTTAATGTGAATCTTTGCCACTTCAGTAAATGAAAAAGGGACATTGCCTTATTCTCAAACTCCCCATTCAATTTCATTGGCCTGAAGCTTCTTGCTTGAAATCCAGTCGAGACTGAGAATTCCTCCCCACAGGAAACAGTCTCTTCAAATTTTGCAAGGGGAGATAGTCGAATGGTTAATGTTTGTTTTTAGCTAGCTTTGCAGCTAACATCAAAGATGAAAAAAAATCTTTCTTAAGAAAGAAACAGAGCACCCCAGAAGACGGGGGAGAAAGAGAAAGTACAGTTTGTTTTCTTTCATGGGTGTGGGTAGGGACTTCCTCCAAAGATTAACGACCATATAGTACATGCTTTGACATGCCGTGGAAGATTAAAGTAAAAAGAGAGAGAGAGATAGACCACAAAAGAAGAAGAGGTAGGAGAAGGAGAGGGATTAAAGTTTTTGGTAGCAAACCGGCTGCAACCAGAGCTGCGGAGACTTGGACTCCAGACAGATGAGGGTTGATGCTGAGTGCTGACATGCTTGTGGTGATGGAAATCGAAAGCCCTACCAACTCCCCCATGTGTCCTCCAAACACCCCCCCTTCCTCCTTTAGTACAGCTGCTAGCTAAAAGCCTTCATTAATTACGACCATTTTTTCCTCTTCATTTACTTAATTAAAACAGTGGCCTGTGTTTTCCTCCTTATTACTCTACAATTTCTTCTCTTTTTTCTTCAGATTACTCTTCCCTTTTTCCCCATCCTCCCATATCCAAACCACTCACTACTAATTTTTGATTCTTAATCTAAAAAAGACAACACTCAATCAATTAATCTCAAACTTCATGACTTACATTCTGAGCTGAAGCCCAAACATAACCTGGTAGATTATGATGAGACTGATAAAGGTAGAATCATGCGTTGGATAAGTGAGTTATTTCTCTAGATGAGCAAAATGCTTTTGATTTAATGCTTCTGATTCCAGGCATCATGCTTTGTACTGTTCTTGTTGTAAGTCTTACTTACTACATGAAGACAAAATTTGGGATTATCTTTGATCAGTGCTTCTTTCAGGTCCTTGAGTTTAGGCTTTCAGACTCCTCTGGGTGGCTGCATACAGGATGATATATTCTGGACTTGGCCTGTGAGTTATGTGGGCAGGACTGGGTCACCAATTCCTCTGTTCCACTGTATGGTGCAGCTTGGCTCAGCTTGGCTCAGCTCTGCTTGACTCATTTGGAACCAATCTTTTTGGTTTTCCACTTGCAGATAGTAACTAGTACCTGGTACTTCTTTTAGTATCACCTTGGTCAAGGTCACAACAATTTTAACCAAGTTACCATCACTAGCAATCATCATTTTGTTTACTCTTCACAGATTTTTTAAAAAGGCCAGCACACAAAAAAACAACCAAGTACCTGCTTCCAAAAGTGAGTCGAGTTGAGCCAAGCCTTACCATGCAGTGGATGGCATGACTCAAGTCTCTGAGTTGGTGAGGTTTTTTGCTAAGGCTAACCCCTTCCCCTTGCCACAAAGGAGCCTCATTGACATTAATGAGGTGGCTGTATATTTTCATGCAGTGCCAATGTCTGTCTGAAGTCACCTAGTAGCCCACAAATTTGATCCATATTGGATGACTCTGCACCTCACAATTTACATCCAATGCCAACATTCGTTGTCACTGCAGAAAATAGTGTGTCCTTTATGTCATGAGTCATGAGTAAGGAGGTCAGGTTGAGCATAGGATATAGCATGTCAAACTTTCACATGCCATGACAGACCTAGAATTGAATAAGTCGTCTTTTTATTTAACATAACCATAATCTTTGGTGAACCTTAAGCAAGTCTTTTTAGTACCTAGTCAGAACAATGCCCTAACCTCTGTTTATGTGCTATAACCTCAATCAACCCTAGACCATAAATAAGACCAGAAATAGGAATTCCACAATCTTAAACACCAGTCTGTTTTCAGGGTGTTGGGGAGTACTACTGTATGGGTTGGAGAAGTAGTATGAAGTTACTCCAGAGGGAGGTTAATGTAATCTGATGATTGGCCACTTGGCAGTTGGGTCATTGTCGGTTGGAGTTAGAAAGAAGTGAGCTGACCAGATCATCTCAAGCCTGCTCTTCCTCTGGGTTTAAGGCTCCAGGCTACATTAGCCACCACTGGAACAACACAACTGACTGTCTGATGTTGGTGCCAGGTTCTGGCTCTGTTAAACAATTCTGTTGCATTTTTTTATGATCATTGATATGAAAAGTGAATTTTTTTTAAGGTTGGCATTGGGCGTAAAAACATGAAAAACTTAATCTGAGCTTTGATTGATTGTGTGGTTGGTCTGACTAGCTTCACTGGCTACCACGAACATGGAGAGTGATACAGATCCAGAACTTTAATTACACAACCACCTTGTTTTTGTCTGAAAAAGAAGAGAATGACATCGCTTTTATTGCCTATCTGGCTGATCTACTCTCTATAGGACAAGAGAGGACAAGAGAGGACAAGCAGGATGGTTATTCCTAGTACTAGTACTAGTAGTTTTGGGGTACTTAAGGTATCATCCAGAAATTATTGCGGTGGCTGAAAGCCAACACTATTGCAGAAATTATATGTTTGGTTTGCCATACTATAAAGTCAGGGAATTTTTCCAAAAGAAGCTAGGACTGAAAATAACGTAAATGGTCTGTACTTGTGTAGCTCCTTCCTAGTCATTTCGGCCACTCAGAGCACAATTTAGTTCGTAATGTGTCTTGGACTGGCAGTTTTGCAAATCTAATCATACACACAAACTCACATTCTTTCACCTCACAAATTTCCTAACCCACCTTTTCCACAAAATCACTCTAAATTAAACAAGAGATAAGAGGAAAAAGGGAGGAACGTTTCTTTGGAGGAAAGAGAGAAGTTAATCTATATATTAATATAACAAACAAAGGTTTACATTGATGACTGATTGGAGCTTTTTCATCTTTGATGTTGCAGGCTAGCCTTTACAGAGGAGGGTGCAGTCGCTTCACTCCCTACTAGAACACAGGGAGACACGCCCCCTTTTTCCCCCGCAAAACAGACAAAAAAAAAACAGCAGCAAATGAAATCATAAATATCCATCCTCACCCCCTTCATGGAAAACTAAAAACAAAATGCTTCCAGGTGGCAATGTGACCCTGAAACACAAGAATTATTCTTATTGTCTCATACTGATGTGTTGTACTCATTTTGTAACATTTTGTTGCTCTCTGTTTAGTTGAATGTATTTTCTCTGACATGTCTGTAGTGGAAAAATGTCAACGATAGTCAATGCGAACAAAGGGGGGAAGTGTTGAAAAAGGAAACTCTTCCTATTTCTCTCTCCTTTCCGAGTTCCTGATCTGCAACTTAGCTCCTTTGGGGTGGCCTTTTGTGCTATGTTTATCTAATTTTCCTGCCTTTATTGTTTCAATTAGTCATTTACCCATATGCATTACGAGCACCAGTGTTCGGCAATTCCAGTTTGAGCAACAAGTTTCAGATTGGATTTATTAAGTAAATGACACAGCCATTTCACCCCCTTAGAGAACTGGCTTCATTCTAAGTGAGCCAATAACAGGAGCTGAGTTTCAGACTGACTTAATGGGACTCAGAGCTATTCAGCTTAAAGGAGAAGAAACTGCAACAAAATGGCTACCAGGAAGTGATGAATTATGAGAACGAGAAGGTGAGAAGAACACGATGCTTTACTGAATCTGAATGCAGGAGGAAGTGATGTATAGTAGGGTGGGGAGGACAGCAGTCCACTGATCGTTGGTATGTTGCAGAAGGTATCCCATTACTGCTGAATGGTTTTAAACGTGAAAATTACATTATTTCCACATAATGCTTCTCACTGTTTCATGTCTCCACATGCCCTGTACATACTGAGCAATAATCCCACATTTACCACAAATGCATAAGGAAGGATTACTGAAATCTATATGAACAGATAGGAGAATGCTGTCTTCTTGAATTTAGTTTGAACACATACAAATATATCATCGTCAATAACATCATGTTCATGTTAACTCATTAATCATATAGGGGCCAAAAAGAAATATTGAAACATATTGAAGGTCATAGCCACAGGCTAACATGTTGGCCATCACAATTGTCCACCTTCATACAAGTAATCTTTTATTTGGAGTCCTGTTTGTCTCCAGATAATGAGTGTAAGTCCAATATTCACTCTCCTTTTATCTCTGGTTTAGTCTACAACAGCCTGATGCAACACACTGATAATTAGACTGTTACATTACTATGTAGAATGTCCCCATTCTTAATTTCATGTGACTCACAGGTCTGGAGCCAGGGTAGGTCTTCAGCAACTCCTCAGAAGAATATCTCTGGCTCTTTAGCCAATAAACTTAAATTCTCTAATGGCCTGTACATACTCTGCAAGAACAGAGAGAACATTTGTTCTCTCTCCCAGGGCTGCGAGAAAAAAATGACGTCATTCTTTTCTCTCAGCCCTGGTTTGGGAATTCTTGCAGCTTGTTCTCGACAACTTTGGTCTTGTTCTTGCAACCTCAAGAAAACGAACAAATGTATCTGTTCTTGCAGAGTATGTATTGACCTTAAATCTAACTGACTTCTTGTCAAAGTCTAACTGTCTAACTGACATACGTCTGTGAAGACTCTCAGTCATCCAGGTCATAGTTATTCCTCAGGAGTTGAGCAAAAGTCAACTGGACTTGTTGAAGGTACTTGAAGACATTTCACCTCCCATCCAAGAGGCTTCTTCAGTTCTGGAAGAACTTCTTCAGAACTTCTTCAGTTCTATTAGTCAGTTCTTCCAGAACTGAAGAAGCCTTCAAGTACCTTCAACAAGTCCAGTTGACTTTTGCTCAGTTCCTAAGGAATGTCTAACTGATGTCTTGTAATAGACTTGCTGTAAGACAAGTAGCATTGTTGCAGGAGATTGTTGTCGGTGGGTTGATGAGAGTAGCTATAAGTCAACCATAGGCAAATTGTCCGTATGACCAAAATGAGAGCATGAGGAGGCACAGAGCTTCATGGAGTAGTGTTGGGTGATAATTTGATTATTTCAAAACCATGGTTGACGCTTTTACAACAGAGTCCGAGTCATCATGAGTCAGTGTTCAAGTGTTTAATCAAATTGACTTTTTCAGAGGGCAGACAGTAGAATGGTACATCCTCTCCTGAGATGATTAAAGCACTTATCCTGACTATACAGTCTGATTACCTCAGGAGAGGTTTTAAAATGGACATAGCTAATTATACTGGAAATAGAGGTGCACCTCTAGTGCGATTAGTGTGATCAGCACTGGCTGCTCACATTCCTGTACATTGTCTGCCCACATATGTTGACCTAAAGCCAACATGCTTACTTAAAGGCTTGACAGATTTAAACAGATATATGAAGGCAATACTAACAATACTTAGCATTAGAGAGGGATCTACTACAGGGGTTTCATTAGTGTTTCAGTACAGTTTGGCTGAAATGGAAACTGGTGAATAGCCAGGAAGGAGCCTGTAGTATAGCTTAGTACTGAGTCTTCACTATCTCCGTCTGTCTCTGAGGAAACAGGTTGGAGATAGACAACAATTTGTGATTTTCCCCTTCACCTACAAACAACAGCCTCAGACCATGTTATTGGATGTCAAGTAAAAGAAGGAAATATGGGATCCTCAATGCAAACACAAGATCTCTCTCTTACTTCAGCTTGATTAGTTTTCAGTGGGATGAGTTGTCACCCAGAGCTCTAATTCAAGAACAATAAAAAAAGGAAAAAGCACAAAAAGAAGGGCAGTGAAGTCTCCACAGATAGATGTTCAGATCAGTCATTGTAGCTAAAACTCTGTTGTATCAGCTACAGCCTGAAATAGTTTTTTTCCTTCCATTCTCCATTGGGACTCTCAAGGTGACTCCCACTCCAAGGTATAGTGTGTTTTAAGAGCTTGTCAGGCTGGTGTGCAGAGGCAGCTTGATAAGTCCAGGAGGGTCATTCAGAGAACAGAAAGGCTGCTCAACCTAATAACCTCAACCCTCCATCAAAACCCCAGATAACTGTTGTTTAGGTAAGAGTTTTTCAACCTTGGCTCAGGACCCTGGCGGGGTCTCTTCATACACAGGCAGGGTAGCAAGACATTTACAGGACAGGTTTCTAAGTCTAATAGATATGTTTGTTTTTTAATTGGATGGGTGTATTTCATCTTTTCAATATCACTTTGACAATTCTCAGATGGTTTTCAGACATCAGCAGTGAGAGCACGGGCCAAAGATTGAGAAGCCCAGTCTTGGAAGTTCACCAGAAGGCAATATGAAAAGAATGGAAAGAGAATGAGGTGCTTCATACACACCTACAAAGTTTAGCTGTGGACCAACTAAAATCTAATTGATATTATTAAAACAAAACAAGAAGAAGGGTGCGCACCATTAGACTTGCTTGTCATTCAAGAGAACAAATTACAGGTGTGGTGTAGGGGAATCAAATGTGATCACAAGGTCTATATACATTATTGTTTCGTAAAACAAATGTCTAAACACATTACACACAAAGGAAATAAATTTTCTTTGCAGCTTTGAAGCTGAAATCTGAAATCTCATGGCTATAGTTTGCAGATTTCAACCTTTCTGCTGTACAGTATTAAAAAAATGTCTTTTTAAAACAGGAGCCCATTCGTCAAAGGTTATTTCTAAACACAACCTGTTTCACAAATGATTGTCGCAAATGGCTGATGAATTTGAAAGTCCTATAGTCTTTTTGCATTTTCATGCATGGAACACAAGTATGACATTTCTTTTGATTAGTTTGATTAAATCAGGGCAAGAGAAAATGATCTCATGTTGGAAGTAATGCTTCAAATTTAGTTAAACAGGCCGCAGGGCTGTCCACTAAAGTAGTGTTGACCTATGGTAACATGAAATCACTTAAAACACTGCATACCATAAAATAAAGGTATATAAAATAGGAGCCCACTGTGTTACTTTAAGATGTTACCAATGGTTAGCTAGCCATTGACACACAGGGTGTGACTCACAGCAGTGTGAGTCCATGGGACATGTAACTTTTTTTTGTGGTTCAAACATTATTTCCATTATGACAAACAAAAACACGATGAGAGCTTTGGATTTCATCTTTAACAGAAACAGTAGCTGTGGACGCCATCATCTGAATCACACTGAATGCCTGACAGCTGGTGCCAAACATACAGCGCAATCTCTGATTTTGTTGTAGTGTTGTTGTGCCACCAAGTCCCAAAATATCCTTTTTCAGCTCACAGTTGACTGCATGTGCAAGACTGAAGGTATTAACAGACAACATTCAGAGACTGGATAATCGACTTATGTGTCCACTTCAGGAATTTACAGTGTTGTTATAATGAACATACATGTCAGTAAGGCACCAGGGTGTTTGCTGTTTGTGGCTCAAAGTATATGTGAAGACAGCAAGATGAAAGATTTATTTATTTTTTTCAAAATATCAGTTTACTGCGGGGAAACTTTAGGATTTGGGTTGGATTGGATTTGAATTATATTCTATAACAAATGCGGTCAAGCCTCAGTTTGTACACACTCACATGCTGCACCACTTAGACTTACGCAAAAACTCAAACACTCCTTAATACACCCAAGCCTCTAGTTAGCCACCACTCTCACTCCCTCTCTCTCAGCAGTCACACACACACACACGCACACACACACACACACTAACTCTCCCACCAGTAAATAGCATCTGTGCCTGCTGTGTCTGATGGGATCGTAAAGAGGATAGTCAGTAGTGCAGGAAGAAAGGGGAGTGTGAAGAGAAGCAGCAACTGAGGCAATTTACCCCACAGATTAGAGATAAGAGAGTTCAGTCAATAAGCACTGATCTCATTTGAAGATATACCAGACTGACTAGACTAACACACACACACACACACACACACATTCTGTCTACTGTTGTGTCTGCAGACTGTCTTTTGCCCCACTCTTTTGCTGTTTCTAACTAGGGTGAGGACCGTAAATGATACTGTAAATATGGATTGGACAAATCTCCCACTCCCTGTGTAACCACGCGTCTCTTTTTCTGCATAACAGACAAAATGTGGCCTCAAGCTCACTTGTCTGCAGCCTCTTAAGACAAGCTTCACCTCAGTGTCACTGTGAACACACACACTGAAGTATATTTAGACTCAGTCCCAAACACACACCGTCCTTCTACTCCAAATACTCTCAAGAGCACCAAATGCAGATTACTCCGCCACCAAAATAGTCACTAACAAATGCATAATTTCCTCTAGCATGAGTAACGTTTGGTAAAACTGCAGAATTACAGAAATTACTGAGCCTTTTTAAAAATGAAACTATATATTTTTGAGTCACTTTTGGGAGTGCCACAAAAAGATTAGAGAGGTCAGACAATATTTATTTTGATTTGGACTAATTTAAGTGAAAATGCATATAGAAATATGCATTACTGAAGCTGTATGCATAAAGCTGCATAAAAGGCATGATAAGAGACTTACACCTCACTGTGTTCATCATTACTTTTCATGTTTTGTGTCTCCTATGTTGCAAAGCTTAATACTTAACTATGTCTATTCAACCTTCATTTCACATTAGAGGAATGTAAAGATACACACTCTTACACACAGAACGTGCTTATGTATTCTCTAAAATAGAATGTACTTTCAGTGGTGATGGGATATCAACTGCTTTTCATAACGTTTAATGTAAATTGAAATCTAGCATTTTTGTTTTCTTCTCTTCCATGCACTTTACGATTTTTAAATGTCTGTTTGTCCTAAGGTTGTGAAAGTAATTTGCCAATATTTGTGTAGAAAGAAGTGTAATAGCATAGTATTTATTAGTCTATTATTTAGAGGGACATGAACTTAAGGTTCTTATACTACAGAAGAGGAAAATATATAAGAAAAGAGAAAAGAGAATATGTTCTTCCTTTTGTATGGTTATGGTTAGGGGTTAGACAACGGCAACATTTTATATGACAAGAAAAGGCTTTAACTGTGGTCAGGTTTTGGTTAGATCGAAGTTCAATGTCTTTCTATGTGTCTGTGATCACGTTACCGTGTGAGGTGTGTTTTGTTAAGCCTAGGCCTACTACTGTCTATAGCAATGTTTCCTAAATAGCCTCTATGTCTCCCAGCTCTTGGGCAAGACACTTTATTTTTTTATCTGCTGCCCTTTTGTTTGTCTGAGCTTGTTTCAGTTTGAGAAATTGAGAGCACAAGTTTAAACGACTGTCAGTCTGTTTCTTGGTTTTATGACATCACTAAAACACAAAGCCTGTGTTCAGGGATGAAGCAGCCAGCCAAAAAACAGTATTCGGGGTTGCCATTAATGTGAAATATGGTCGGTGGATTGTTACAGAAGTTTCTCTTTCTCTCCATCCTCCAAAAAATAAGTAAAAAGCCTTCAAAAGAAAATGACATTTAAATATTAGATCAAACATTACCGTCCATATTTTACCCATCTCTCCATCCTTTTTAACTGCACATGAATCTCTTGTCTCGTGCCATCGACCAGGAACCCTCTGCTGTTCTGTGCACAGAGCGCTCAGCTATGGGCAGCTCAGGCAGCTCCTAACCTAATCTTAGTTCTTTGGCGATTGACGGGATAAAAATCCCTGTCTCACATGGCTGCATAGGCAGCCATTAAATGATTGCCAGTTTAATTGGCTCTGTTAATGCAGTCATTTGTAAGATTGCACCATGGGCCACCGTCCAAATACAAAATGGACAACTCTGGATTTTTCTTTCTCCATCTCTCTTTTTTTTCTGTCAACACTGACATACAAGGGGATGGACGATATAACCAAAAACAATCAGTCACCAGAGCTTAAATCTGAGCAGGATCTGAATAGCAGGATACATTGGGTCAGCTGTTGGAGGTTGGAGCGTGCTTCTTTGGGCTGCACATAGATGAACATGCATTAGCTCCTCAGCCTGCAGTTCCCCTTAACACTGTTCACTGCATAGATCTACAAAGATGTTTACGTGTGTCTTCACAGAAGCATATTTTCAGTTCAAGGAAACCTAGCTATCACTAGCTCTAAGTCAGCAACACAAAACAACTACCAGGAATCAACAAGAGAACAAGCAGCTGCTCTAGAAATCTACAAAATGATGTGTGCAGGAGAACAGTGTGTAACATCCTGGCAGTGTGTCTCCAGCACAGTCTGCATCAGCTCACCAACAGTAAACTAAGAACAACTGGAAGCAAGCAAATCGTGCAATACCATCACCGTCACTTCCTGTTTAGCGCTGCGGGCGTGAAAGATCTGCACAGCACGTGGCCGATCTACCGCTCTATTGACCTTTCAGACTCATCAGTCACATCTTCACTCACACCTCCATTTGAAACAGCAACGTTTTCTCTGTGAAATCACTTTCCTTAAATGGATCCATCATGATCTAGGTTGGTCAAAGTCAATCTGTGCATTTTCTCAATTCATTCAGCTGTGTCAACTTTCTGTTTGTCCGCAAATACATACACGCATGTTCAGTGTTGGTTGCACCTTTGTGATCCATTGAGTGCACCCCCAGAGTCAGTTTGAGTTGTAAATGACTGTGGCTGCAGCTGAAAACCACACAGGCTTCCCTCTGTGGGACCGTGGGTGACAGAGCCCGAGTCAAAAGACTTATGAACAGAGCAGGCTTCTGCTATCAAAGGAGCCACAGGGGAGCCAATTTAAAGGCCACATATTTTTCATAAAGCCATAGTAGGACTCATCACAGCAATGTTCCGAGCAGAAGCACAGTTGAGGCACAGATGTGAGAAGAATCGCATAAGCAATCTCCAGAGTGCTTTTCATGTCTGCTCACTGCAGACTCTTTCCCCCCTTTTCTCCTTCTGACAGCTTTTTAAATTTGTGCTCTCCTTTTGTTTTCAAAGTCATGGGTTTACATGTCAAGGGATTTTTAAAGATGTTTTATATGAAAAAACAACCAAACAAATACTGTGTAGTTCTAGTTTAAACACGTGTTGTGTGTGTGTTTTTTCACTAATGTATCGAATTATTTGATAAGTGGTTTATTCTGAGTATTTGCTAAATCTTTGAGAACTTTCTGTGTTAAGTTTTCCTCTATATTTGACATTCTCATTTTTCTTATATACTCTCATGCCAGTGTCTGATGTATTAGGCTTCATGTTTGTGCTGGGCTGTACAACAATCCTCCTGTTGGCTCAGTATCAGTGGATGCAGCACTGATTTCGTTTGTTTTATTGTCTCTATGAAGCATACATACATATCATATTTAGCTGTTTATCCTCAAAACTCAATATACTTTGTCTTCAAAGAGACACCTGTCAGGTTCATGCTTGTCTCTTCTTTCCTCGTGCCCACTCACACATGACTGAGGAGCCTCACCTCTGAAGCTCTTTCCTTCTGTCAGTCTTTCTTTGAGCAGTTAGAGCAGATGAGGTAGTTTCAAATCAAATGTCATGCACACACACACACACACACACACACACACACACACACACTTCAACTGATGTACTGGTAGCTGTAGAGAAGTGAGGGGAGGCCTGTGGGGATCTTTGTGGAGTTGTGGAGGGAAGGGTACAGTGGAGGTTACCAGTGATGGGGTAGGTGGTTGTAGGGTGGAGGTGGGGGGCACAGGCTTCTCAACCCATTAAGTTCTGCGGGAGGTATTTGCCCAAAGTGATTAATATATTTGTCACCTCTGCTCAGCTCTCAGCGAGGCTCTCCTCTGCATCCTCTGAGGTATCCCAGTGAATAGCTTGGGCCCAAGCCTGCCTCTCCACTCAGCCCCTGCTGTCCTCTGCTGCCTTTCCTCCCATCTCTTCCCCTCCTTTTCCCTCGGAGGCTCCATTTCTGCAGCAGCCTAGGTATAAAGATACATCTGGGAGGGAGCGGGGCCGTTAAGTTGAGACGAGAGGACGCCGTTATTGGCTGTGATTGGTGACTCAGTGGTGCAGCTGCACAGGTTCGGTCTCTGTCTGTCTCTCACTCCGGAGGGGGGCAGGACCCACTAACTACAAAGTGATGCTGAATTTAAGTCGGCCTCTTCTGTTCTCGCCTCTGAAGATCCAACAACCCCCCCCCCCCCCCCGACACCCTCACTCACACACACACACACACTCACACACACACACACACCTCCTCCCTGTGCCTCAACAACTCATCTCCCAGAATTAAAGAGTCTCTGTCAAGTCAAGAGCCTCCCAGGACAGAGTCAGCCTCCCGTCACTCTCCTCCTCCCGCTGTTGTTGGAGTGTGATGTACTTTGCTGCTCCTTCCTTTACTGTGGAAAATTTAGCACTGCTTGTACGTTTTAAAAAAACGCTGTGCACATTTGATCCTGCTAAGCCTCAAAGATGGTCAACAGTAGTACTTGAACTGAGGGCTTGACTGAAATGGGTTTTCCGAGGCTGATGCTGCAATCTCGTCAAGATTCCAAAGTTTTGAAAGATACCTAACATAACAGGCTGAGTGAACTGTGGGGAAATGTGTGTGAAGTCTTCATTTAGTCATGTGACAGTTCTCATTTCTCTGCCTGCTCTGGAAATATCTGATTCATGGGGTTAAGGTGCTCTTTGCTAACTAATAACATTTTCAAAATGAAATCTCGCCACCAATTAATCCGGTTTCCTCATTTCTTTAGAAATATTCTCATAGGCTGTGAGGCCAGTTGCTGTTAGGATATGTTCTTTTTGTCATGCTGCTCCAATGAAGTGTTAGAAAATGTGCACAGAGACTATTCTGTGATGATGTCACAGTGTGGGAAACATCTCAGCCACAGAGTGACATCACTTTTGACAAATGTGCTTTCTGATTCTCCTGGTTACAAGTCGTACGTCTGTGCCAACTGTTCATCTAATTAACAAAAGATCCATTATTAGAAAGAGAGTTTTTCATTCGAGATTCTCATTCATTATGAGCATTTCTCCTGACGTCATTTCCCTTTTTAATAGCTGTATCATGGGTGATAGTTTAGTCCAAAGACACTAAACATAACAAGCTGAATGAAGTGTAGGGAAATGACTCTGTTTTCAACACATTTTAAGCGATAATTTATACTTTCCTTATTACATTTGGGCATATTATAAGCCTTTCTAATAATAACCTGGACTATTACATAATTATCAATAAATGTAAATGCAGTTCATTCATGCATTTATAAAGTTATGGTTCATTTACAGTCAGCGTGTGAGCAGTGAAGGCCGTTTACACTCTGTGGTTTGGCTGATGTGAACACAGTATAATCACAGAACGCAGGTTTTTAATTCATCTGCAGATATTTTTTTATCCACGGAGGAAATAATACAAACTCCCCCCCGCATTGCTGAGTTGTATTAAAATAAAGACTGCATTATATGAAGTGGACCACAATGATTGTTATCTAAATGACAAACACTCCTGTCAGACTGTGATGCTGACTGCTGAAGGTGGTAAAATGTGACTTTGTTCAATACACTGTTGTTACTGTAGCTCCTTGTCATACTGTATGTAAGGTGGAATCTCATGATATTGTTTCACAAGAGAATCAGACTTCTTCACAGTACATGTATCAGTATTACTCAGTGATTGAATACTACTTGTTCAGTGAATACTAAATCGGACTGATGATGATAGTGCAGATATTTTGATGTCCTGATGTTAAACAGTAAGCCTTCCTCTGCTTTTCAGTGGATTTGACCATGAAAAGGAAAGGAACTTGCACTTTTTGATTTCATTACGCCGTATAGAAGCAAATTCACCTTCCCCAACGTAGGAGAATGTCTTATTTACACTGACTTGCTTGTTTTCTCTTTTATAGTAAATAAAAGAAAGACTAGAGGGATGAGTACAGATGGACATCAACTAAAAAAAGAGAAGAACAACGCGGACACAGAAGGACACTAAAAAAAGATCAACTAAAACAAAAAGAGCAGACTTGTAAAGGAGCCCTTCTATCAGGGATGAAAGGGATCTGAAAGGATGGATGGACGATGTTTGTGGGCCTGCTCTGAGGCCAGGGTCTGAACCATTGAGCCTGCATTCTGTTGGGGGGGGGGGGGCTGCTGAGTCAGAGCCAGCAGGCTCTGACCCCTAAAAAACAAGCCTTGCTGAGTGGAAGAGACCAATTAGAGAGGTCACATAAAACATTTTATTTTTGTAAACTTTTTTAAGTTTATGATTTCCAAAAAGAGCAAACACTAATGTACGTATATACATATTCTATATTATATGTGTGTATTATAATAAGTATGAAAAAAAACTGCTATGTGTCTTTGCTGTTTAGAGGAGGGAGGTGAGGTGGGGAGATGCCAGCTTACCCCCCATCTTCTGATTGTGTCCCACCACACCCCACCCCCCTCACCCTCTGTCGGAGAGGTCAGGGTGTTGGGGAGGCTGTGGACCTGCTGTGTGTGTGTGTGTGTGTGTGTGTGTGTGTGTGTGTGTGTGTTAAGGGGTGGGGGGTAGCTGGTCCAGCAGACATGTCACTATATGATTGTAATGGAAACAATAAGTGGTCTTCAGTGTTCCACTGATGGACTGCAGTAATATAGTTGTTACTTTGGCTGGTTTTGTCAAGTAATCTGCATTTTGTAGATTCAAAAAAATAAGAATATGAATAAGCAAGTATTCCCACACTGGTCTGTGCAAACGGACGTAAGAACGATGGGAATGATGGGATTGTTTGATGAGTGCAGCGGCTCAGCTGAAGAGCACAGTGAGAGCTGAAAGGTCAGGAGTAGGTCATGTCTGCTGGAGGCCTGGCAGCCCCTGACATCACTACCAAACATGTCATTGTAGTGTTGTGGTTTGAGGTGGCTGTGCTGTGTAGTAAACTGCTTTTGTACATCGTGTTGGGTTGGGTGGGGAAGGGGTGGGGTGGGGAAGGGGTGGGTGGAACAGCCAGTCTGAGGAATTGTACAAATTAGAAACACAGAAGCTGTCTGCCTCAAAGCGTCATGGGAAATTTTCCCATCCGTCTTTGAACATAGCCCCTGGCTTCGACCATCAAGGAGGGATGGTGGCAAATGTGGAGGGGGCTATGCGGGGTGGGGGGGGGGGCACTATATGAAGTTGAAAAAAAGGGTCATGAGCAAACAAAGTTTTACTAAGAGTCTCTTTAAACCTTTCTTATTTATATGGATCTCTACTTTAGTGACATCCTTCTATATTTAAACGTTGTACTAATAACATGCTGTCAGGCATGGTCGGAGAGTCAATTGTAGCCATTTACTAATGTTGTATTTATTGTATTACCAGTAAGAAGAAAAAAAACATTTATATATAACTATAGATATATCTATTTGTGATCTGCAACTCTTGGACATAAGTTTGCCTTTGATTTTAAACTTTCATGCAGGATTCAATGCACTGTCGATGTATGATGAGGTTTCTACTTGTGTGTTTTATTCTGTTGGCAGTCATTTGGTTTTGTTTCCCCTCAGTTCAGCTACTGAATGTAACTTCAAAAACTCTTAAACTTTTTAGGTAGATGTTGTTGTTTTCTATATACTTAAAAACATACAGTACTCTGTAAATTATATACATGTGTAAATGATATAGCAAAAATGTTTCTGATAATATGCTGGACTTTTTCTTCTGCTGACCCAGATAGACTATAATGCCATGGCCAAAAAAGAAAAAGACAAAAAAAGAGCAAGGAAAGAGAAAAAGAAGTAAATATGAGGGAAGCATTTAATGGAACACCTGTGCCGTGCAGCCGGCGGAAGCTAGTGGGAGAGACAGAGATGTGTTATCATTACAGGATCAGTCAGAATTTTTCTCAGCACAGGCTTTTCAAATTTGATAAGAACAAGGAGACGGGGAGTGGCCCGTTCTGTGAGAGAGAGAAAGACATTGGCAGGAGGAAAAGATGAAAAGATTTTTTTGAAATATAGATTCTTCTGCTAGTTTTTTGCTCTTTGTATCTTCTCTCTCTCTTTCTTCCTCCCTTGAATCTTAGCATTATCAAGGTGCTGTGGGTGAGTGCTATATAGGGGGGGTGGGGAAGAGGAGGAGGAGGAAAAAGGGGGCATGGGAGGGACGGGCTACAGTTTGCTCTGAAGTACATGTGGTGGACACAATAAGGAAACTTCCCATAGTATCATGATATCAACACCACACCCCGAAGAAAACCTGTAAAAATGTCCATTTGGCCGTCGGTGAGCTTCTTTATTACTGCAGGTTGTGACCAGGTAAGGTCAGAGGGGGGTGGAAACTACTTCTGCTATTATTTGACAATCGAGAAAATGAAAAAAAAACAAGGAAAAACCATATACGACGGACACATGCATCATGTAAGAGGTTGCATGAGCTGTTCTGGTCCAGATTAACATCACGAATGCTAAAGTGACTGCTCTGTTACATGTCCAACACAAACGGCTCAGCGGTCATCTGCAGTCTTTTCTGCCTTGAAGACCACGCCAACATTTATCTGATTCCCCGCTGTCTGTCCGTGACCTCGCTGTTGTCAGGTGTGTCCACTGAGTGTGAGGAGAAGCTAAAACACTGATCTTCCAGCCCGCTGAATGTAGCTCGTTGTGGCAGAATGCAAGTAGCGCACGCTGGTGCTGAACATGGCTGTGAACATGACGGCTTTTTTTCGTGACAGCTCATTCCTTTACCAACGAAGCATTTTCATTCTCGGTGTACTGTGAGTTATTTAGAATCAATAAATGTTTGAATCTGTCCTATTTTTGACAGACTGCTTGGTTGTCATGTAAAGCTGAAAACTGACTTGTGGCCTGCGGCTGCCTTTACAGCCGCGAGTACCTTTGTTAGGTTGTGTTTCCATTATTTTGTCCACCACCTGTAGAGCACAGTATGTAATGGTGAAATTGGAGTGACCTGAGGTCCTCCTGGGTGACTGAGCAACAGTCTGGAGACCTTGTTGATCTGAAGCAGTGGGTCGGGAGTACCTGCCGCAAATTTAGAAAACATCATTCACATGGAGAATGTTCAATCTCCTCCTCCTCCTCCTCCTCCTCCTCCTCCTCCTTCTTCCTGTCTTCCACTTTTTCTTCCTCATCCAGGTCAGCTTCCCAAATAAGTGAGGACTCCGTTCTCTGCTGTTTTCAGTCAAATCGATGTTGCTTCTGTGTGAAAAGATCCAGTGATACCTCCCGTGTTGCTGCGTTTTCTCTCTCTCAGTTGTTCAAAGTGCACGTGGCCCAGCGGACAGGACGGGGGACTCTCACGGCACATGCCTGTTCTCTGGATACGTGTCTGTAAGCTACTTCAAAGACTGAGACTGTAAGAGTGTGTGTGGGCATCCAGTGGACTGACTTTCTAAAAATGCCTGTCTATCAACATCCCACCGCTGAACTATGTAACGGGGATGAGACTACAGAAAAACAGGCTGGGACAAACAAACAAAAAAAAACTAATGAAAAACTAACGATGTCAATCTTAGCAGAGCTCCAGGTATCCTCAGATCTCTGTCGTGTTCACCTCATTCTGAACTTTTCTGTTCTTTCTGTTGTTGGTTAAGATTTCTGTCCTGTTTACATGTACTGTAAATGCTGTCCATCCTCTACTGGTTGGAGAGATTAAAAAAAGGCGTGAAGCAGCTTTTATTCTAGCTCTGGTATTCTCTATGGCTGATTACTGTAACCCTGAGCCCTTCTGTTCAAGCATGCATATCCTCCTTTATCTTGATCCCTTAGTTTTTCCAACCCTTTTCCTCCCAGAAAAGTCAGCCCACACCACACCATAGCAAAGCTCCATCCCTTTTTACCTGCTCTTCAGTACACATGATATATGAAAAATCCTTGAGCTTCCTACCAAAACGTATGTGGGTCTTCTGCAAATGCCCCCTATTTCTTTATAATGTGTATACCTCAGATGCAAAGCCGTAAAGCAGCTATTATTCTCTGAAACCTCCTGGCAACCAGACCTTGCTACCCCCAACCCCACCCCTCCACCCCCCAAAACCCAACTATTGCCCATAAGCCAAAACCACACCTACCTCCCCCGGTAACCCACTGACCTCCACCATAAAGGCCACAGTGTACTTTCTGACACATTTTAGCAGATTCAGACACATGCAAATAAAATTCTGTGACGTTATTTTATCTGTTTCAAACACATACCATGTTTGTATGAAATCCTATGTGTAGTGAAGGTCCTGCTTTGTGTGACAGCACTACAAATTTCTGTTTTTGTAATAAAGTTGAATAGAGTTGCCATACATTATTATAATCTAACTGGTTTGGTGAAGATTAAATCAAAATTGATTTCACATCGTACACACTTGTACATATGGTGATGAAAAGATGTCTTTTATTTATGTCACCTAAGATCAGGCTCAATGAGCACAAATATACTGGACGCACTATACACCAAGTATATATAGTAAGACATATTCTATAAATGTATGCAACTGAACCTGTGCTCCTGACGAGACACAAATGGCACACACTGTGGAAGTTCAGCTCCTGTATGTTGAACTTGGCATGAACACTTTCACAGATTACAGATACATTCAAATAAACTGAACTGGATGTGAAATATTGCTGAAATAATGTAAATGCTAATGTGACCTAGTCCACATAATCCCTTAGTATCCCATGTCACTTCTTCACCACAGTACTCTACTTCCACCTTCATTCATTTCCAATACGTCCAACAAGTCCTCTGACCATACGGACGTGGTCTGAAAGTCTTAATGCTTTCAATACGAGTCTCACATGAGCATCTTCTGTTCTGCTACTTTTCTTGTTCTCCTAAGTTTAGGCAACTAAAATGACGTAGTTAGGTCAGATGATAGAAATTTGGACACAAACACGTACTTCCACCCCAACCTATCATCCCTTTAGCAGGACGATAACGGCAAGCTATTTTCACCTTTGAAGGAAAGAGATCACACACAAGAAGCAGAGTTTTTATCACTGGACATTATAACCTTTTCCTGAGGTTACAGTTCACTCTGAAACTTTCATCTAATGCTGTGGAGACTAAATAATTGTGCACCACAAAGCTGTCAAGAAATTACCACAATTTATATGTGGCAACATGTTCCATTGTGATTTTATTTGTGCAATATTGACTTATGTGGAAGTATACTGTTGCCTTTACACATCCACGTCACTCCGCAAACCCAAACAGCCTCCCTGTCCTATGCAGATCCCCAAAGCACAAAGGTTTGAATGGTGACAAGTGAGTAGAGTAGAAAGAAAAAGATGAATTACCTTCCATTTTGTTTGTATTTGTTTGTTTGTCTGTTTTATCTGTTTGAGGCTTCAATGTGCTTTTGTATTCCTTATGTACAGATGCTCCCTTTCTCTCTGTCAATAGCAGAACCTTGTATTATTGTATATTAGAACCACAAAGACATGTGTGGCTCTGGCGTCACTTGACCTGTGCAATCAAATCAGTTTCTGTTCAGCACTTGTACTGTACTAGGTTTGGTTGTTTTTGTCTTTCTTTTTCCTGGTCTTTATTTCTATACGCTTCCAATGTGCTTCAAAGAAACAATACTATTTATTACAATATTGCTACACTATTATCACAGTTATTATTACAGTTACTACTACCATAATTACAATTAATAAAAACATTCTTTCCTCAGTAACTCCCTGTTAATGCAGTTAATGCAGTTCAAGTCTGTTCATGCACATATAATACAGAGTGATGGATCACAAAAATGTTCTTTAAGTTACCAAAAGAAAGACTGCAGGACCAAAGCAAGAGGTTGTTGTATCTGTATTAGTTATAAATCTTGTCATAGCACTGGACCTCATCTGCTATGAGACTGAAACATAATAGAAATTAGATTATGATTAACCGCAGTGTCATTCAAAAGGAATTTGACTACGTATGTTAGATTTTTCATTTGGTCTTTTGTAAGTGAAAAACAGACTAAAATATTACAATAAACTCTGTGTGTGTGTGTGTGTGTGTGTGTGCGTGTGTGTGTGTGTGTGTGTGTGTGTGTGTGTGTGTGTGTGTGTGCGTGCATGCGTGCCTGTGTGTGTGTGTGTCTTGTTTTATCTTGTCGTGTGTACTCCATGATCTACAGATGAATAGCTCCTTCTAGTGGTTGTCCACTCTTCTCCATCACTTTGTTCTGAGATGGTTCCACAGTTGATCCTGTTCAGGTTCCACATCAGCTTCAGCTGGAACACAATGAATGACCTACATGTTACCAGAACTTCAGCTGGGCACTTTTGAATGGCACCAGATCACATATATGTACTTGTTACTTTGTGCCACCACTTACTAATGAATGCATTTGTTTTGTCTTAAAAGTCTCACAGAGTCTGTGAGCCGTGGGGTCATGAAGGGTGGTGCAGTATTATAAACGTCTGACCATAAATCAAAAACATTTCCTATTTTCCCGTCAGAACTGTTATACTGCATGACAGAGAAGGCTCTGATACAGTATAAATGTCAGGACAGTCACAAGAAAAAATAGATATTAAACACTTTGGTTTTATTATCTCTCCTGAGAGGATCCTCCATCCCAACCATGGAAATGGTGTTGAAAAAAACATGTTAAATTATAATTGAATGTATTTGAAGGTGTTTTTAAACATAGAGGTCATACGCCAGTACTGTTGTGTAAATGGTTTTGTTTGGATAGTTTTTGCTGGAATTAAAAGACAATTGGCTGAATGCACAATGTGAACTCTGTTTTACTGTCGGCCATCTTGCTTCCATGCACACATTTATTTTAATCCATAAAGCAGTGACACGAAATGCAACTACCCTCAATATCATTCTTAAATCATTATATATGAAATAAAAACTATACTTTTCTTTTTATCAGTTTCTTTTAGTCTTGAAATGATCAGCTAGTATAAACAAGTCTACTTGACTGATTCCATCTAACCAGACTAACACCTTTTATCCCAGCAGCAGCATCAGAATACCGAGCGCTTTTTGATTCCAATTTAACCCTTTCATGCATGAATTATGATAACTTCAGTCAGGAAGTGTTTTTATTCCTCTTTAGGGTGAAAAACAAGATCTGAACTTCTTTTTTTTCAACCCAAATTTTATAAAGATATGTTTACATGTCCAGTAGTTGAAATATAGCTAGTGATGCATGATGTACAATTCAGTGGACATGTGATTGATCGTAATAATATAAATAATATATAATATAAATATAATATAAAATAAAAAATAGTTTGTTTAACTGCAGACTATCTTGCAGATGTCATGCGTATCATGTGAAAACGGTCCCTCAGTGCCCCCCACCAGGCTGATCCAGCTGTGAGCCTGTTTACTCTCAGCCTCAAAAACATGTTGATGTAAGTCCAGCATGTGATAGTGATGGACTGGCATTTGTCCCACTGGGGGGGGGGGGTGTTGTCATTTTCATTTTATTTCATTTTTCTTTTACTTTGAGTTCTATCTATCACAATGATAGTCAGAGGGGAGCTGAGTTTTGGCTCTCTCTCACACACACACACATAGTGCCATCACAGAGAGAGAGGTATGATGGGACTGTGAAAACCATTTGTCTTCCTTCTCCTTAGGGTCACAAGACGGAGCTCTGTTGTCCTTCTCCTCCACATCATTTACCTAAACAAAACAAATGCCTCATCGATCCTTCTCACCACCACATAACCCTCTTGTTCCCTTTCCACCACAGCAACCAGGGAACACACAACACACATACACACTGCAATGACACACCGGCAGAGTTACTCCTCACAGCATTGATCCTCTTATGCAGCACTTTGTCATCACCTTCCATTGTGTACTAAACAATCTCCACTGCTGCCACTGTCCAAGACAATAGATTCTGCTGTTTTAGCAGCCTTCGCTGTCCTCTGTGGGGCGTTAGTAGTCCAACTGTACAGAAAATGGTGGCAAGAGCCCGTCAGGCCATCCCAGGGTTACTGACCCTAACCCTGATTGAATGGAGCTCTCCTAGTGAGACAGATAAGAAACCTACATAACCCTGATAGCTTTATTTTCCCTTTTCTTATCAAAATGTTATGGGACATTATCGAAAGTTCAGCTAAAGTGTGCAAACACAAGCACATGCAGACACACACACACACAGGTCACTCCAACTAATAACAGTGTCAATACCAATACTAGATTTGAGCGATCTGGCATTCTCCCCTTTGCTCGTCATGGCTCCATGGACACCAGGCCTTCATTTAATGTCCCAGTAATACAGCAGTTCAGCTGAGCTGCACTAAACAGCTGGCCGGCCCAATCCTTCCAAATAATAACTGCAGGTGTGTCAGAGATGCGACAATTGCATTCACCCATGAACACAAAAATGTGCACACACATTAAAAGGTAGAAAAGGTAATGTGTCCCTGTAGTCTGATTTGAGTTTGTGCATAGATCCTTTCCCTTTTAAATAATAACCAAGAAAACAGTATTTGTGCGTCATGTTGTCCTGTTTGAATTCTGAACATGACACTGTAATATTTGCTAAATCATTTAAAAACTGGTAAAAACACTGACTCTTACATGTAATAGGAGCTGAGAAATGCAGCTCAGTATCTCCAAGCATTGTGTTGATACTGGACGATAGTGTACCTCACACTTGAAGTCCAGTGCCAGTTGGAAGTAGCATGTCCTTTACATAGAGGCGGACAGCAAGGCTTATTTGGTGGATAGGGTGCAGTGCAGTTTCTTGCAGAACGCTGGAGTAATGGTCCATCATAGACCAGCAATTAACAATCTGCTGATTTTTTAAGTATAACCACGACCTGTCCATGAATTTAACATTCTAAAGTTGCCATGCTCAGCTATTGCAGAAAGCAAGATTTAAAAAAATGTTGACATGGGACATTATTCAGGGTTTTGCAGATTCATCCAATATCAACATTTGGGGAACAGGATTGAAAAAATTAACAATTATTCTCATGTGAGACTAAAAACACTTAAAATTCCCCTTTAACATGAATCACTCCCCTATAACAGGAAAAACTCCCCTATAACAGGCAAAGGTGAGTTACCTTTAACAGGATGAAAACTCAGGCAGAACCATGGGGGGGCTTGCTGTCCGTCTGTGTTCACATGTGAACACAGTAGGCACATGTTTGGTTTTGCCTTTGCAACTTCAGACTTAATACAGTGAATAATCTTAATGCACAAAGATGTATGTGCTAACACTTTTAATTGGGATTCCATCTTTGGGTCCATACAGTGATCTTTTTTGATGAGTAGGCAAGCATAAACCAAAGTTCAGAGAAAATCCTTGGATCTTGTTTGATTTGAGCTGATAAACTCTGACACCGGTTGATAAATTAGAAAACAATCCATCTGAAGCATTAAACTATCTGAGTCACACAGTGAGGCAGGATGGCACGTTTCCTTCATGGTCCTTAATGATTTGGCTCAAGAAAAACTGAAGCTCCACAAACACAGAGAGCGAGGGGCACAAAAAAGAGTCAGACAGCCGAGGGCCCCACAGGACAGTCTATTAGAGCTAATAACCGCCGTCCTCTGTGTATTGTTCTGCTTCTGATGATTACAAGGGGAACATCCCATGTTACAACACACAGTCTATCGTCTCGTATCACATAACCCATGTAAGAGATGAGGATGTGGATGGGTGGCTGAGGGGGGAGGGACTGGCAAAGCATTAATACTACTCAGTGGTGCGGTAAATTAATTTTGGATTGCTTCTCTGGGTTTGAACAAAATTGTTTTGTTGAGGGGAAAAAAGAGATTAAGGTTTTTAATTATAGTGAGTAATTCATTCCACAAAATAAATCCCCACTAAAATGGTCTCTTCAGAGGCAGAGGAGATGTGTCAGCCATCTCGTGGCGTCCTTATTAAAAGATGCCACGCGAACATAAACACACACACACAGACAATCTGCCATCAGTCATGTTCACCGCATCACTGCCACTTCCTCCGTACTGCAGTTTACCACCTGCCTGCACTTCCTGTTTAGGAGAGAGGCACAGATTGTTAAGAAGAAGAAGTTGTGATTAATAATGGATTTAAATGACTGTTAAATCCCATTGTTCCTCTTTGCTCCACTTTGGCCTCTTAGTACTCTGAGAGCGACACATTAATGTTTGTCCTCATAGTGCTGAGGCTGAAGCTGGAGTCCACCTTGCGTATTTTCCAATTTGCGAATCTAACACAGAGAGGAGGGAGAAAATAAAAGCCTCCTGCAAATTACATCAGCTCTGTTTGCTCTATAATTTATTCATAATTGGATATAATTGAATGGCGATAACTGCTGAATGTGTTCTTTAGTGAGCTTCAGGCAATTAGTGGGGGGAATTACGGACAATTACTGTTGACTTCTCCTGACATCCTACGATTTTCTGTCACT
Organism: Pempheris klunzingeri; assembly: GCF_042242105.1. Taxonomy (NCBI): domain Eukaryota; kingdom Metazoa; phylum Chordata; class Actinopteri; order Acropomatiformes; family Pempheridae; genus Pempheris; species Pempheris klunzingeri. The sequence goes on from NC_092031.1 coordinate 19,729,344, forward strand.
CCAGGTTCAGGTGAGCTGGCTCCAGTTGGCAGAGGTGTGTGTACCTTCAGCTAATAGTCACAGTCAATGGGAATCATATTTGAAATGGACCGCAGTGAGCAGCTGTTAATACTGAAGAGAGAAGGGTTGGGGATGTTACTTAGACAATAATACATGAATCAATTCCTCTTTACTTATTGCTTATAGAAAAGGTAATGGCACTATTCATAGTGCTAAACAGTAACATACATTTGTTGTTACATTGTCTAGCTTGGCAAGTTGTGTCAAAGCTGCTATCCAACAATTTTTACGCATTTTTTAAAGGGATATTCCACTGATTTTTCTGAAGATGTCATCATTTTATATTGGATTGTTGTTTGGTTTTTTTTTAAACGGAAACCCCTTCTTACTGCCATGTAGAGTTTGAAAATTTGGGGATTAACCAGGCAGGGGGTCCGAGGAAAGATGCTTTTCAGTGACCTCTGACCTCTTCCCAGTGGACGCTGTGTGTGGTTTTCGTCTGGTGTTCACAGACAGCTGATATTGACCAGGGTGCTTCTCTCAGAGTGTAAATGAACCTACGCACTACTTTAACCTCACCCTTGACCTTGTTCTGGCATATGGTATTGATAGTGACCAATTAACAGTCTTCCCACAAAACTCTACTCTATCGTACCATTACCTGATAACATTTGATTTCTTGTTACTGGACTATGAATGAATCAATCAATATTTATAGAGTGCCAATTCATAACAGCGTTAACTCAAGACTCTTTCCATAAAGAGCAGGTCTAGACCAAACTCTTTAATTAGAGAGAGACCCAACGATTCAGGAATTCAACATTAAGGATTCAACAATCCCCACATGAGCAGCATCAGATATTATATTAGGAAACAGTGGAGGAAGAACTCCCCTTTAACGGGAAGAAACCTCGTACAGAACCAGGATCAGAGGGGGGGGCTTTCTGTCGGGGTCTGTGTTAGGAGAGAGAGAGGGAGAGAGAGAGAAAACAAACAGCAACTATAGTACTGACAATAGGAATGTGACTAATAATTAGCATTATGGTAACATTAAAAAACATGACAATAGTTAATATATGAATAATAATAACAGGACTAATATCAGTAAAAAGTGTCAGTGGCTGATGATCCTCAGCAGTGATTCATGAAGCCAGAGAACCACAGCAGGAGAACCAGGACCAGGATCCACAGGAACCAGAGAACCTCAGCAGGAGAACCAGGACCAGGATCCACAGGAACCTGAGAACCACAGCAGGAGAACCAGGACCAGGATCCACAGGAACCTGAGAGATGAGAAAAGCACAGAAAGGCTCCGGGGAAGATATCAAGTTAGTAACAGGAGAGAGACATGAAGCATAAGGATGGAGAGCCCAGTGCATCATAATTAAAGAAAAGAGACAAGCTCCTTGGTATAACTCCCACACCCACATACTCAAGCAAAACTCGTGAAAACTTGAAAGGACATGGCGTGCCAACAAATTAGAAGAATCCCGCTTAATCTGGCAAGACAGTGTGAAAACCTATAGAAAGGCCCTCTGTAATGCCAGAGCCACCTATTACTCCTCATTGATAGAAGAAAATAAAAACAGCCCTTGATTTCTGTTCAGCACAATAGCCAGGTTGACAAAGAGCCGGAACTCCATTGATCCTTGTGTTCCTTCAGAGCTCAGTAGCAACAACTTCATGAGCTTCTTTAATAGTAAAATCCTGCTTCAACCTCAAACTCAGGAATCATGGAAACAGCTGTTGGGTTTAATGTGCATTTGGACTGTTTTTCTCCATTTGATCTTCATGAATTGGCTTAAATAGTCTCCTCATCCAAGCCGTCAACATGTCTCCTAGACCAGTCAGTCTTTACTAACAGGCTACGTACCACTGTCCTTCAAAGTAGCAGTAATTAAACCTCTCCTGGAAAAGTCCACTCTTGATTCAGGTGTATTAGCTAACTATAGACCTATATCCAACCTTCCCTTTCTCTCAAAGATCCTGGAGAAAGTCGTAGCAGCTGTGTCATTTTCTAAATTCCAATAATCTATTTGAGGATTTTCAGTTAGGTTTTAGATGAACCACAGCACAGAGACAGCACTGGTGAAGGTTACAAACGACCTCCTTATGGCTTCAGACAGAGGACTTCTCTCTGTCCTGGTCTTGTTAGACCTGAGTGCTGCTTTTGATACCATTGACCATCACATCCAGTTGCAAAGACTGGAACACTTCACTGGCATAAAAAGAACCGCATTAAGCTGGTTTAAGTCCTATTTAACGGATCAATTTCAGTTTGTTCATGTTAACAGTGAGTCCTCTGTCCACAATGAAGTTAGACATGGAGTTCCACAAGGTTTGGTGCTTGTACCAATATTATTTACCGTGTATATGCTTCCTCTGGGTAATATTATCAGGAAACACTTCCACTGTTATGCAAATGATACCCAACTATATTTATCAATAAAGTCAGATGAATCCAATCAGTTGACTAAACTTCAAGTCTGCCTTAAGGACATAAAGTCCTGGATGAGCAGCAATTTTCTGCTGCTAAACTCAGACTAAACTGAAGTTATTCTGCTTGGCCCCAGACACCTTAGAGACTCCTTTTCTAACAACATAAATACTCTGGATGGCATTACTCTGGCCTCCAGCTCCACTGTGAGGAATCTGGGAGTTATCTTTGATCAGGATTTGTCCTTTAACTCCCAAATAAAACACATTCCCACAAGTGCCTTTTTCCATCTACGTAATATTGCTAAAATCAGGTCCATCCTGTCTGTAGATGATGCAGAAAAATTTGTCCATGCATTTGTCACTTCTAGGTTGGACTATTGTAACTCATTATTATCAGGCTGCCACAATAAGTCCTTAAAGACTCTCCAGCTGGTCCAGAACGCTGCTGCTCGTTTACTGATGAATGATAAAGTCCTCTAAAGTAATGATGGAGCCAGAGACACCCTCTCTACATTTAAGAGTAGACTAAAAACCTTCCTTAGTGATAAAGCCTATAGTTTAGGGCTGGATCAGGCCTTAGACCAGCCCCTACTTATGCTGCTATAGGCTTAGACTGCCGGGGGACTCCCCATGATGCACTGGGCTCCTCTCTCCTCCTCTTCCTCTCCATCCTGATGCTTCATGTCTCTTTAATGTCTGTTACTAACTTGATATCTTCCCCGGAGCCTTTCTGTGCTTTTCTCATCCCTCAGGTTCCTGTGGATCCTGGTGCTGGTTCTCGTGCTGTGGTTTTCTGGTTCCTGTGGATCCTGGTCCTGGTTCTCCTGCTGTGGTTCTCTTCAGAAAAAAAGTAATTCATCAGGAGTCAGTGGATGGCTGAGACCCACTCCTAGTCACTCATGTTAGTCACTCAATTGTTTTATTTGTTGTTTTGGACTGTTAAACAATTTTGACCTTTTCCACCTGCTCTTACCCATAAAATAACACCTTACCTCCCTATATGAAAAGCAATGAAAATGGCCATCATCACTACCAGCCTTGCAGCATTTCCCTAACCAGGGAAACACTTGAACTTCTTCCTGGCTACCTTTGTACACACTGGATCAAGTTGCATGGTAGTTAAGGTAGGTACCAGCTAGTCTAACCTCTTCCAGTTTGTCATGTAATAATGCTCAGTAATGTATTACTGCCCAGCCCTGAAGAGGAGGAGGCAGGAGTGAACGTGAAAGGTCATAAGAGACAGACCAATATAAATGCTTTGAAAACTCATGCACAGTACGTTCAGCGACAAACAACACAGTGCTTTGAGATACTACAGATGTTTTACAGGAAGAAGCACTTAGCATACTCACACTCCCAGTCATACACAGTGCTGACATGTGAGAGAGAGTGTACACGATCCTGCTGTGTGGCCAGTGGCCTTGCTCACTGTTGGCTGTGAGGAATAGCTCTATTTACCACTGGTCATCTATCTCAGTCACATCCACTCTTGTAACCACACACATTTTCTCTCTCTCTTCATGCATGCACTCGCACAAACTCTCTCTCTCACACACACACACACCTGGCCTGGACAGGCAGGCAGCTCAGCCAGCAGGTATTTAAGATGGAGGAATGCAATCGGAGTGGGATGCCAGATAGTGTTTACAACACTATCCACTTCCACTGCCCTCTTCTTCCGCTCCTCCTCCGTTTCTATTTACTGCTCTCGTAGACTTTTATTTCCATGTCTCTTATCCTCTTTCTCTCCTTCTCTCTCTATTTTTTCCTCTTTTCTTCCAGCCTGAACAAAATGAATGGCCCGAGATGTTTAGAGGAGGGATAGTGGTGAGAGAAAGTGAGGAAAGGCTTAGATGGATGGAAGATGGGAAACTCCTCCTGCTAAATCAATTTCCTCTGCTTTAGTTCTTATTGAGGGTTGCTGTTTTTCAATGAAGCAGAAGTAACAAATGTCTACTAATATTTTTAGCAAATGTCAATCTGATAATGGTGATACATTTAGAGCATTTCGAAACAGTAGAGAGGAGAATCTATCCACACTTCATTTAGTAGTTAAAACATTTACCCAATATTCACATCTGCTAATTGATCAGAGCATAGACCTGCAGGCATTACAGATGTTGATGTTATGCATTGAAATCATAACTTTATCTTAAAAAAACTCCTGTCATAGATATTAAGGTTTGTGCATTGTATGTGCACTGGTATTGTCATACTGGCCCAGGCCATTTCAGCCTTTTTATCAGCATGTCTTGTTCTGAAACCCATTCTCACAGCTGCCAGTGGCAAAAAATCATCCTATCTTTCTTTCACACACGCACACACACACACACACACACATGCACACACACATGCACACACACATTCATACAGACACACAAATGGTCCCTTTACCCATCAGTGCACCAGTGAAGGGCCTTCAGGTCGAGGTAATAGCCTGTGTGTGTCTGGTTGTGATAGAACTATGTGGGTGGTTTTTATATTGGAGGGACTCTGAGCAGTATTCACTACTGTGTGTGTGTGTGTGTGTGTGTGTGTGTGTGTGAGTAAGAACTTAATCGCCGTGGTGTGCTGGGATAGCTCCCTGCCCTTGGCATGTGTTTGACAAGAGCTCAATGTGTAAATCCATTAATTACCACCATTCACACCATTACTGCAGTCACTGCTGCTGAAGCTACAAGATTGGGAGTGCTAGAAGCAGCACTGGGAGCAATGGGGGAAGGGTTTGGTGTACTGGTGCAGGTTGGGTTGGTGAGCAGAGTTTATAAGGTTTATGTAAGATTGAAAGAATAGCATCTAGGCAGATGGTGGCCCCTCAACAGACCAGATGAAAGGCCTCAAATGCTATGAATTGCCTTGTAAAGTGCTGAACACTGTCTGTCTCTTTGTCCTGTGCTCTATGTCTGTTCATTGACTGAGTCTGACACAGGCACACACACTCACATGCACGGTGTAGTCATTTATTTGAGCGCGATTAGGCTCCTCAGAGGAAGAGCCTCAGTGGCAGACAGATTCATTTCACCAAATGATCCCTTATTGTTCTGGGCCACACTGAAACAGAGCACTGTGCATGTGTGTGTGACGGAGATGGTTGTGGGTGGTTGGGGGTACCGGGCATGTCACCATGGACCAGATCACATCACTGCTTGACACACTCGACTGAGCTCTGATGAGGCAGGTCCCTAGAGTGCACAAACAGACATGAACTCATAGAGGCACTAATATTGCATGTGCAGACACACAGCCACAACCCTGAATTTACACTCTGAACACAAGCATTAACATGAGGGGCTTATCACAGCTTATGCATACTGATATTCAAGATCTTTACATTTCATTAGTATGGAGTTTCTCAGAGTTTCTGTTAATGTAACATTTTTTCCTAAATTTCATATATGTTAGGGTTGGGGGAGGGGCTGCACCACCCTTAATTTTCAAATGTGTGTGCAACACAAAGTGAAGGGTAAAGGCAGAGAGTCCATCTGTCCATCCATTGTCTATAGGCCTACCGCTTATCAGGGTCATGGGGGAGCTGGAGCCAATCCCAGCTGACTTTGGGCGAGAGACGGGGTCACCCTGGGCTGGTCACCAGCCAACCATAGGGCCAACACTTACTAGACAGACAACCACTCACACTCACGGGCAATTTAGAGTCACCAGTTAACCTGCATGTCTTTGGACTGTGGGAGGAAGCAGGAGAAAGCACAGGGAGAGCATGCAAACTCCACACAGAGAGTCTCCAGGTTCCAACCTGGATTCGAACCTGGAACCTTCTTGCTGTGAGGCAACAGTGCCAACCACCACTAACCACCAGGCAGAGTCACAAACCATAACCAGGCAGAGGTACAAAGATGTTAGGCAGAGAAACAAGTCAAAGAACAGCCACAGCTCAGAAATCCAAATGATCATATAAACAGACAGGCTGAAGCACTAACAACAATCTGTAAACAACACAGACAGGCCGACTGGTACAAATACTTGTGGGACAATGAGCTGATCAGCAACAGGTGAGTGGCAGACTGAGGCTCTTATGAGGGTGGGGTCAAAGAGGTCCCTGGCTGAGATGTAAGGTCTCTCCTCAGGGCCATAGCCCTCCCAGACCAAATGCTGAATGCCAACCAATGTCATAATTTATCTTCGTGGGGGACAGACAGTGAGAGAGAAAGGCACAGGGATGCAGCTTATTATATTTAGGTGAGCACAGAGATAGAATGGGCCCCACATCAGAGGCAAACTGGAGGTGAGGTTCAGGTGTGATGAGAATGGAAGCAGAGATGAAGGTCTTAAGTTTACTGAAAGCCCCTCCGTGGCAGCACACCAAGAAAAAGGGAACCTTGGGAGAGGCTAGAGCAGTTAGAGAGGCAGCAACAGAGCTGAAACTGTGTATGGATCTCCGGTAGAAATTTGCAAACCCTAGGAACCTTTGAAGTTCCATTCGGAAAGTGGGTTAGAGAAGAATTGTTGTCAACTTATTCAAGGTTTTGGTTCTTCAGCTCCTGCCCAAACTTGAAAATGGCCTGGCTGGTTAAAAAGGATTGTTTAAATTGTTGAAACGTACCTTTTAATTTAAATTTAATTAGCTAGTTGTGTCAGAGGTTTTAATCAGGGAGACCACCATTTTCGAAATGGTGTCCTGGGAACACAAATTGACACTGGATCACATGACTGCACCAGGATGTTAAGTAGCTGTCACTTAGGGACTTCTTGAGTTAAATACAAAGATAAAGCCGTATAGGGAAATTTCCAGAATATTTAAAAGGTCTGAGCCCTGTGTGGAGGAAGAGCGGAGACTTGCTGAAAAAATGTTTAAGGTCCAGACATTCGGCTGGCATTTCAGACAGGTCTGGAAACTCTGGAAGTCCCATCACACCACCAAGGGGCAAAGCTGACAAAAGACGCAGTGACAAACAGATGGTGCTTCACCCCAAAATGGTGTTGGTAGCCCAGTCAATATGGGAGCTATGTCTGATCTGCCAGGTATAGCCCAAATTGATGGGTACCTGAGGAGTCAGATAAAAGATCTTTTCACTGTGGTTCCCAGAAATAAGGAGAGTCACAGGTTCAGTGAAATATTTTACTCTATTAAGAGGTTGTCCGTTGAGAGCATTGGCCTGCATTGCTTGAGGTAGCTTTAGATAATATCTGAATAATAATAATAACATGACTAATATCAGTAAAAAGTGTCGGCGGCTGACGATCCGCAGCAGTGATTCATGAAGCCAGAGAACCACAGCAGGAGAACCAGGACCAGGATCAACAGGAACCTGAGAACCACAGCAGGAGAACCAGGACCAGGATCCACAGGAACCAGAGAACCACAGCAGGAGAACCAGGACCAGGATACACAGGAACCAGAGAACCACAGCAGGAGAACCAGGACCAGGATCAACAGGAACCTGAGAACCACAGCAGGAGAACCAGGACCAGGATCCACAGGAACCTGAGAGATGAGAAAAGCACAGAAAGGCTCCGGGGAAGATACCAAGTTAGTAACAGACATTAAAGAGACATGAAGCATCAGGATGGAGAGGAAGAGGAGGAGAGAGGAGCCCAGTGCATCATGGGAAGTTCCCTGGCAGTCTAAGCCTATAGCAACATAAGTAGGGGCTGGTCCAAGGCCTGAGCCAGCCCTAAACTATAAGCTTTATCACTAAGGAAGGTTTTTAGTCTACTCTTAAATGTAGAGAGGGTGTCTGCCCCCCAAACCCAAACTGGAAGGAGATTCCACAGGAGAGGAGCCTGATAGCTGAAAGCTCTGGCTCCATCACTACTTTAGAGGACTTTAGGAACCACCAGTAGACCTGCATTCTTGGAGCACAGTGCTCTAGTGGGGTAGTACGGTACTATGAGCTCTATAAGATATGATGGAGCCTGAACATTAAGAACCTTGTAGGTGAGGAGAAGGATTTTAAACTCTATTCTGGATTCTACTGGAAGCCAATGAAGAGAAGCCAGTACAGGAGAAATATGATCTCTTCTCTTAGTTCTTGTTAATACATGAGCAGCCGTGTTCTGGACCAGCTGGAGAGTCTTTAAGGACTTATTGGAGCAGCCTGATAATAAGGAGTTACAATAGTCCAACCTAGAAGTGACAAATGTGTGGACTAGTTTTTCTGCATCATTCATAGACAGAATGGGCCTGATTTGAGCAATATTACATAGATGGAAAAACGCAGTCTTCGAAACTTGTTTTATGTGGGAGTTAATGGACAAATCCTGACCAAAGATAATTCCCAGATTCCCAGCCAGCCAAACTTAGCCAGAACCAGCCAGAATGTTTTTGATAAATTTTGGGTGAGTCAACAGTTTTGGAGAGCCCGCCAGGAACACACTGAGAGTGAGACCTGGAGCCTGAGTGTTTTTAATAAACTGTTGGTTAAGATTGCAGTCTCCCATTTCTCCCCGAAGCTGGAGTTTTTCATCCAATAGAGTACTGGTTAGACTGCGGCTGCAATTTCAAACTGCTTCCTGGACTGTACATTCCAAGTAGTACAATACATCTGCAGGGTTTCAACTCCTCTGAACAGACTGTGCAACGGAGCTTTTGGGGAAAAGAAGGGGAGATGCAATCTGCTTCTTCATAATTAAAGGTTGGTGTGCACATGGAAAACATGCACCCATCACTTATAGACCATTTTCATTTACTATAAACTGTTCTATTTATGGAATTTTCCTCCTCTAATCTGGCCTGTGTTGACATCCCACCTCAGGCCTGTGTTAGTGAGGTGTTACAACATCTGACTGACAGGTTAATTTCAGTGGAGCACAAAGATCTGGACTTCCAACTCCCTGCTTTTTGTTCACTGCCTAAATACGGACAGCACATTAAGTGTAGCACCAGGACCATCAGTACCCTTATTAAAGTAAGTTGATTGCTCTGTCCCCCATGTAGCTTTGGGACTCTCTGACCACTGCTTGGTTTCGCATTTTGTGACTCATGAGTCACTGGTAGGGTAGAAAACAGTGCCCTTCCCTGTTTCCTGTCAGTGCACTAAACTGCTGCAGATCAAAAACATTTCCAAAGCTGCTTTCCTCAACAGTACAGACTTGTTGACACTGCCTGACTTGCCACCAGAGCAAAGTGGTAGAATGTGTGGAAAGTTATGGCTTAATCTAAGTGACAATAAAATTGCATCAGACAAAACGTGAAAGAACATAAAAACCCTTCAATGAAAGGTGTACAGGGTTAGGTTAGTTCTGTGAAGGACATCTGAAGAATACAAACTGTTTTTTAAAGCAGCTGTTTCAAGGACCCTTTGAGTACCATTGTTTTCCATCCATCCATTATCTATACCGCTTATCCGTCAGGGTTGCGGGGGAGCTGGATCCCATCCCAGCTGACCTCAGGCGAGAGGCGGGGTCACCCTGGACTGGTCGCCAGCCAATCACAGGGCCAACACATAGAGACAGACAACCACTCACACTCACACCTACGGGCAATTTAGAGTCACCACTTAACCTAGCCTGCATATCTTTGGATTGTGGGTGGAAGCCGGACTTATCAAAGTTTTATCAAATTTTAAAATTTAACAAATCAGAGGTTTCCTTGCTGCAATGAAGCAATGAAGCCGCATGAGGTGGGGTAATCTCTCTAATGACCTAAACACCATAAAACATTTATTGTCTGTGTTGTTGTTACTAGAGTACAAACACAAATACAGAGTTGTCTGTAGGGGGTAGAAAAAGAGAAGAAGTACACAGTGGGGAGGTGTTAAACAGGGTTGACGCCACTTATGGCCGTTTCAGCACCTATTTCATGGGTGTTAAAACAGCAAAATAGGCTTTTAATGTAGGCTCAGGCCAGGTGTCGATGCTCTTTTGGGCTGCTATCCCCCTTCCTCCCTCCCTGTGTACTTCATTAATTGAGACTTTAAAAGATTTATCTGTGTCTTATGCTTTGTCGTTTTTTCCTCCTCTAACTCCCACCCTCCCTGTTGTCCTGTTTTGTAATTAAACGGTTCAGGATGCTACCCTGTGTGTGTGTGTGTGTGTGTGTGTGTGTGTGGGTGTCTGTGTGTGTGTGTGTGAGTATGCATGAAAGCCAAGAGAGGAGAGGGAGACAGGGTTTTCCCCCCTCGCTCGTTGCTCTTTCTTTGCAGCAGATGCTTCTGTTCTGCCTTAACAGCCAAGGATTCCAACTTAATTAACACTAAATAATTAACTGAATAAACATGCTAACCGCAGCAAACTCACACGCACATGCAGATACTCATACACTATCTGCATTATCTTCAGGGAGCTGGTCATTTGGGGCTGTGAGAAAAGAGAGAAAATGCTGTAAATGTTGGTGGGGAAGCTTGTGGTAATGAAACAAGCTCATTTTCTAATCAGTGAGGTAATTAATGTGCTTAATGCTGTCATTAATCATGTTGTACAGCACAGGTAGCACTCTGACAATGTTCTGTCTGAGGCTACAATTGTCTCTGCAACTGTCTTATGCTGTAGCCAATGTAGGTCTTGAAAAAGAGAGATGCGGTTTAGGTCAAAGATCATACATGACAAAAGATAGAGATAAGATAAAGTATTACATTAAAAACAAACAAAATAAAACAATGAAAAGGGAATAAGGTAAGTAGGTATTCTTGGTGTAATGAGGAGACCACTTGATGATCTAAGCCATAGGTCTCAAACTGCCGGTCACTTGCGGCCCGCTGGCCCCCACCCTCCGGCCCGCCCCAGATGTCAAATACACAATGCAATCCGGCCCATGAAATATTTTTTAATTTAATTCTTTTTTTTAATGGTGCTTAAACCATTGTAAACTACCAGTTCATATCAAATTTAAAAAATAAATCATTCTACAATAACGTGTTTTGCCGAGGTAGCAAAAGTCAAAGGGCAAAGGTGCTCATGTTGCACAGGGTCGACATGGGGGAGAGTCACTGTTTGGCTAAAAGTGTCACTTTCCAAGGCAAAAAGAACAGTGGCTGAAGAACACAGACAGTTTCAAGAAAGATGGACATTTCAGTGTTTATTTGTGGAGTTCAATGGATGCAGACGCTGCCTTGGAAGTTCAGTGACATGGTGAGTGAATGAATTGCCAAAGCAGGGAAACCCTCCACCGAAGGACTGCATGCTGCAAGTTACTGATATCTTGTGTCCAGTGTCTTCCTCTTTCAGCAAACACTGGCTGTGGCTGTGTTCACTTTGTTGCTGGAGAGTGAAGCTTTGTTAGATTATTTTAATTAAGTTATTTTAGTTTGGTTTTTTTTAAAAAAGCAAGAACAAAAGACCTGTACTAGAAGCTGAAACTGTTTGGAAAATGTTTCTAAACTGCAGTTTACATTTTGTTTTGTTTGAAATGACAAATTATATATTGAACTTCCTCCTGTAAGATAACAGTGCTGTCAGTGGCCCCAAGCCTATTTGAGTTTGAGACCCCTGATCTAAGGGATCTGGTCCTGTATATATTCAGTTTAGTCAGTAAGGATTAGTACATTTTGAGGAATATACATCTTTCCCTACATCTACAGTTAGGTGAGAAAAACCTATATATTTAACATCATGATAGTTTGTGTCTTCATAATTTGCCTAATGTGTCCTGCTCCCTCTGAGTGACTGCAACATGTTCATGGCAGCCATTTCCTTGCATGCTGTTGCTTTGTTCGTACTTTATGATTTGGAGGCAACCAGTCTGCCTGTTTGTGTTTCTAGTCCTTTTTAATTCAACTAGAATTTTAGGAAATACTTGTGATTATTAGTGATATTTAATTTGTTTTTTTTATTTCTTTAAAAATGTTAATAGATTGCAGATATGTTTATTGAACTATTTAACTCAGATCTAAGCCTTTAATTACAGATTTTTTTTTAAAAACTCCAGTCCTACTTCCTCCAAATAAGAACCATCTCCAAGATCAAACCAATGCTTTCATACTCTGACCCGGAGAAAGCCATGCATGCATTAGTGTTCTCTAGACTTGACTCTTCTCTGGTGTAAGTCACAAATCATTGTCTTGGCTCCAACTAGTTCAGAATACAGCAGCTTTTAACAGACAGCACCACATCAGCCCAGTCTTGGCTTCTCTCCATTGGGTAACAAAGAAAGTTAAAGTATTCAACTTTTTGTTGTCAGAACTGCAACTGATTTTGTGTCCACATGTTGCTAGTGCTATTAAAAGTGCAATACAATCTCTGTCACTGTGTTCCTTTGTAGTACTATGGTACACTACAGTATACCACTGTGTACTACCTTGCATCTGGAGGAGTATTGGGGAGTAGAGGGTGTGGGTCAAGGACAACAGCATCAACAATGGAGTTAATAGCTCTAAGGTCATGTACCAGCTTTTTAATACGAAAAACGGTAGTGTTACAAGCGCTTATTGTTTTAATCAAGACCCCAACCTTTACTAAGCCATTGCTTGTGGGTCTGATGTCTTCTATGAGGCCCTGTTTGAATGGATACTGTCTTATGTATGGTATCCTAGCTGGCTACTGAGCCAGGGTGCCAGTCAGAGTCTAGGTCTGACAAAATTTATATTTTACATTTACCACCAGCAATGTTTACAACCTTTCCCAGTACACAAAATATGGTAGCAAGCACAAAACACTCAATTCAATGTCCCACAGTGTATCATACAAGCAGTTTGTGAAAAAATACAACAATTAAAGCTGCAGACCTCAACGACTACCATCCAACTTTCAAACTTGCTTTTTCAGCAAATCTCCAAGAATCTTTGGTCAGTTTACAACTACGTGCCTTCATGAGATCACTGAACATACCACAGCCACAACAGTCTGGTTTTCACCAGGACACAGCACAGTAACAGCCACAGCTTCAGCCCTTGATAACATTCTCCTCCCTGGATAAAAAGCAGTCCTGTGCTCACTGACCTCTCAAAAGCATTCAACACCACTGATCATAAACTCCTGCTCCACAAACTTCAGTCTGTAGGTCTCAATTAAGCTTCACTTGACTGGTTCCACTCGTACCTGACAGAAAGGACTCAGGTTGTTGTTGCAGATGGATCTCAGTCAAGCCTTCTCACCATCAGAAATGTTGTGCCACAGGGGTCTGTACTTGGTCCATGGAGGTTCAAATTATACATAAATAACATAATTCTTTCTAACCAATACTTCAGTGTTCATTATTTTGCTGATGCTACTATTTTATATGCCCCGGGCTCCCACCTAGCACAGGCCCTGACTCTTCTTCGATCTGCATTTCATTCTTTCCAGGTAGCACTTGTTAATCAGAAACTATTTTCAAATACAGAAAAGAATAAGAACATGGTATTCTCCACCCCAACCAGTGACTCAGCAGACTCATCATTCTGCTTGGCAACATTCCATCACAGTAGAAATGGTGTGTGGATGGGTGAATGTGAATGTGGTGTTAAAGCCCTTAGAGTGGTCAAAAAGACTACAAGTACAGTCCATTTACCATTTAGTATTCTGAAGTGCAGGCTCCAGGTCTCAGGCTATATCTCCTTTTTTTTGAAGCCCCAAGGTCAGATGGGGGGCTGGAATTGTCAGCAGCAATTTATCAAAAACAATTTGGTTTTGGAGTTTGAACTCAAAGTCTTGACAAAGAGGCAGTGCAATCAACAGAATCTGGTGCAAAAAGAGTTTACTGTGTATAGACATGCAAATACAACAATATAACTGAGTAGGTCCCGGAATTACAGCTGAATTACAGCTCTCTAAACCCTTTCTTTTATTTTTAAAAATGACCACGATTCACCATAATTACCTATGATTCAATAGAAAATAACTGTGTTTTTTCTTTGGAAACTCATGGGACCAATTGAAAGTATTGCGCTTTGATGTAATGTCTAAAAAACACTGTGGGGAAGACGAGAATTCTACTGGTGTATCGGGCCTACAAGTCCAGGCTTGTTTCTTCAAAAATATTCTCCCTTGTTTTCTTAGCTTTTCCAAACTACATTAAAATGCTTTTATTCCATCCATCCATTTTCTATACCACTTATCCGTCAGGGTCGCGGGGGGAGCTGGAGCCTATCCCAGCTAACTACGGGCGAGAGGCGGGGTACACCCTGGACTGGTCGCCAGCCAATCGCAGGGCCACATACAGACAGACAGACAGACAACCACTCACTCTCACACTCACACCTACGGGCAATTTAGAGTTACCAATTAACCTAATGTGCATGTCTTTGGATTGTGGGAGGAAGCTGGAGTACCCGGAGAGAATCCACGCTAGCATGGGGAACACTGCTAACCACAGCACCACCATGCTGCCCTGCTTTTATTCATTTAGGTCAAACACAGTCCATTATGATTCATAAACATATTATATATTTTAACTCAAAGTTTATAATTTAACACAACATGTTAAACACAAAAGCTCCAGCATGCTTCTCCAACGGGTGTCTCCTCCAAATCCCATAGAGAGCTGCTTCTGCTCCAGCTAAAATGTCTGTAAAGCTCTCAGGTTGAATGAAAAGCAGTAAAAAAAAAAAGGTTTAGGAGATGATTTGTCGACTGTTCCTGCCTGATGAATGCGATTTGGAAGGGAGAGCTGAAAATAAAAAGTACTAGAGAACACAGGTAGCCATCTACAGTGCCATCCTGGAATATTGACAATAAATGTTTAATTTTGTCAGCATTGCAAATCCAAAGTTCCATCAAGGCAAGAGTTACCTCCTGTTTTCAGTAGAGGTTACTGCAAGGTAGCCCCCATTTAGGAGATGTGGTTGAAACGCTACGTATAGCTCCACTATGGTGACCATAGCTGCTGCCTAAACAAGCTAGACTCACAGGTCAAACTTTTGTGTCGCACTACACTGCTTTCATCGGCTACACTGATTCAACCAATTCAGTGATTAGTAAATGGTAGATGGTCTGTATTTGTGCAGCTCCTTTCTAGTTATTTCAACTACTCAAAGCGCTTTACATGACATCCTCATTCACCCATTCACACATCATTCATACAGCCGCCCTAGTTATGGCCTGCCTGCCTGATTATTTAGGGTGTCAGAATTGTTAGCTACACTATTGGCAGAGCTCAAGAGATGACTTTTACTCTATTGTCACCATGAGGTTGAGAGCTTTGGTTGGAAGTGAAATATTCTATTGAATGGCTGGCCATGAAATTCAGTAAAGACATTCAGGATCCCCAAGGATGAGATTTTTAACACTACATTCACCCATTCACACACACACACACACACACAGCTTCAGGGGCACCGTGTCACTGAAGCTGGGTAGATAACTAGCAGAGCTATTTCCCATAGCTCTATACAGAGTGATACCGCCAGCTGCATTATGATTATGACAGTGACATTATATAACTTTGGACAATAATGTTACTGATGGCGGTGCTCTGATTTTTATGGTTATGGCTGTGACATTTTAGTTTAGAACTGGTGCAGAACACATGCCAAAACATGCCTGTTCAGCCAATTGCTTGGCATCTGGAATGGCTACTTGCAGCTTTCTTGAGAACCACTCATTCAGATAAACTACTTCTTATCTTTTATACCAAGCCTTTTTTTTAATACCTTGTCATTGCTACAGCTGGCTGTTTGGGATCCAATATCAAAAGCCTTAGTTTCAAAGGGAATTATTAATTCAACATGTTTCCACATGTTTCCATTGTTACCATGACAACAAAGGTTTGAAATGCCTGCTGCAATATGAGATGGTCAGGTGTGTTAGTAATTGACAAACTGGGAATGAGAACTGTTTGGCTCAACCACAACTACTAGGGTTGTAAAGATTCACCAATATGAACCGGAAATCGTATCACTTTAAATTGTATCATATCGTTTTGTCCCTGAATTGTAACGAAGCCCATGTATCTAGATCTGTATCAGATGGGCACACACGGGAGAGATGCACACCCGTAATGACTGCATTACAACGTATCAAATCTGAGTGTGCTCACTCGCATCACAAAGTGAGCAATCTGCACGGCTTAACTTTTGTAAACATTTTTGCAATAAAAGTATTATAAAACGTGCACTTATAGCCAGAGATGAGCAGTATTTCAATTAAAATAATGGAAAAGCAAATACTGGTACAACCTACCTACTAATAAAACCTACTAATAAGTCTAAAAGATATAGGCAAGCATACTGTGTGTGTGTGTGTGTGTGTGTGTGTGTGTGTGTGCGCGCACGCGCGTGCATGCAAATACACCAGGTGGTGCAGAGCAGCACTGTACTAACTGCACCTTTAATGTTATGTGGAAAGTGTGTGTGTGTGTGTGTGTGTGCGTGCTGGTTAGTAAGGAAAAGAGAAAAAGGAAAGCACTCAAAATCAAAGCAAAGAGGGTCTTAACTGCCGGGGAAATGCACAGTATGACTACCTCATCATTCAGCAACCCGACCTGTGGACTCTGTTTTACTGGTTGTGGCGCTGGTCCTTTAACTGATAAGATACTGTTTACAGCCTCTTCAGTGTCGGTTGTTAACACCACAAAACCCACTGTGTGGGATATCACAGACGATGCATAAAAGAAAACTAGCAGCAACAGGACTCGGTGGTCCGGCAATTTAGCTTACAGTTTACAAACTGACAACAACACACTAAAATATTAACTGTCTGCCCAGACAGTTGGTATTGCTTTGTGAGCGATTAGTGTGTGTGTCCTGGCGCACTTGGTAGAGTTTGGAGTGAAAGAGAGTGGGGCATAGAAGTTATCGTTCTCTTTCATGAAGAGATCAGTGAACTGTCTCTCCCTTCTGCAGGTAGACTGGGGAGGCCTGCGGTCTCCTCGGGACACTGATGTGCTCGGTGGGGGACTCAAAAAAAGGAACAAAAAGCAGGAAAAACAAAAATGAGAATAAAAACAGCAGGTTATTCACCCCGATCATACCCCATGAGCATTAGACAGCAGGAGGCAAGAAAAATGCCAGTTTGAATAAATATGTTTTAAGCTGCTTTTTAAAATCATCAACTAAGACTGCAGATCTAATGAAGGCTGTTCCATAATGTCGGAGCCACCACTTTAAACGCACAATCACCTTTCTTTTTTTGTCGAGTGCAGGGGACTGACAGTAAACCCTGGTCAGAGGATCTCAGGGACCTACTGGTGATGCATGGATGAAGCAGTTAAGAGATGTCCACTGGTGCCTGACCATGCATGGATCTATATGCAAAAACAAGAACCTTTAAATGAATCTTGAATTTGGTGGGAAGCCAGTGTAAGGAGGATAGGATGGGTGTGATGTGAGTTGATCTGTTGGACCAGGTTAAAAGCCTTGCAGCTGCATCCTGGATCAATTGCAGGCTGCCCAGAGACAATGTGCTGAGGCAGGTGAAAAGGGAGTTACAGTAGTCCAACCGGGATTGTAGAAAAGGCCCCAAAGTAATGTATATTTGTGTATGTGTAGATATGATAACCACCGAACCAGTGACTAAACCAAGTTCTACATATTATCTCCACTACAGGGATGATATAAAAGCGTGAATAATCATCTGAAGCTCAGATTGTGAAATAATGGGCCTAATAATGACAATAAGTTTAGCAATGTTTCTTAAATGAAAGAAGTATGTCCTGGTCGATGAGTTCATCAAAAGACATGGCATGGCACCCAGATTTCTAAGCTTGGATTGAAGAGATGAAGAGAGGGGGCCAATACATTGGGCAACCTTGGAGGCTACGCTATCTGAGGCGATGATGAGGACCTCAGTCTTATCTGCATTTAGCGGTAAAAACTTATTTGCCATCCAGTCCTTAATGGCAGACAGACAGTTGTTTAAGACAACCAGTTTGTCAGCCTCATCAGGTTTAAAAGAGATGTACAACTGGGTGTCATCAGCGTAGCAGTGATAAAAAATTCCCTTAAAACTGGAGATAATATCTCCTAATGTACAAAGCAAATAATATAGGGCCCAGGACAGAACCGTGAGACACACAGCAGGAAAGAGCAGCTGATTTGGATGTGTAAGGACCAAGTGACACAGAAAAACTCCTGTCTGAGAGGTAGGAGGAGAACCAGTCCAGGGCTCTCCCAGAGACCCCCACCCAAAGCTTGAGCCATTCAATCAGGATGCTGTGATCTACAGAATCAAATGCTGCACTGAGGTGCAGCAGCACCAGAACATAGCATTCACCCATGTCAGATTCTCTGAGCAGGCCTGTTTCAGTGGAGTGCTTCTGACGAAACCAGATTGAAATTTATCAAAAGTGTTGACAGTTAAAAAGGCAGTGAGCAGTTTAGCAACAACTTTCTCTAAAATCTTTTAAATGAAAGGTAGCTTGGATATGGGCTTGAGGTTTTGGGGAAGATATGGATCAATATTAAAAATATTTAAAAATTGCAAGAAGCGAGCAAAGTGGGCAAACCAGAGGAGTTATCTGGAGGGTAAAAGCGATCTGTCTCTGCCTACTCTAAGGAGGATTCTCCACTCAGGTTATCAAGAGAGGAGTGCAAGTGAGCTATAGAAACAGGTTACTACGGAGGTCCAGGGCAATAAACTTTTTAATCAGAGCAATGGATTTAAGACAAAATATTTTTTGGATCACAAGAAGGAAGCCGAGTCTAGTCTGAAGTATGACCCCGCCCTAGTGCAGAGCATGTTCATACAGTATTCACTGGCCTACATAATGACAACATCAAAACTAATCTCCAACCTTAGCTGTTGCTACCAACTACCTCAGATGAGTTGCTCTTGGAAAGACTTGATATGGCATGTGCTAATAAGAAATAGAGACAAGATTGCAATTGCAAATTACTTGTAGTTCAATTAACTCCATTTTCCACTCCCATATATATTTTATTTGAATGCATTTGATGAAAAAGTATTTATAATCTGAAATCATTTGTACTTTTTGATGTATCTATGCCCATCTCTGCTCGTAGCTGTGGAACATTGACGTATGGAGAACGCCAAGAGTGTTCGAAGCTGTCATCAAGGCAAAAGGTGGCTACTGTGAAGAATCTAAAATATAAAACATATTCTGCTTCGTTTAACACTTTTTTGTTTACTACTTAATTCCATATATGTTTCTCCCTAGTTTTGATGTCTTCAATGTTAATGTAGAAAATAATAAATAATAAGAATAAAGAAAAAACATTGAAGGAGAAGGTGTGTCTAAACCTTTGACTGATGCTACAAAAGATTGATTGACTGATTGAAGAAAAGCAAACAGGAGCTCAGTCTATTGCTTCAGCTACTGAGATGTCTAAGACAAGCTTCACTTCAGTTTGATACAATATCATATTTTTAAGAGTAGGCTGTTATTTGCTGGCAGATCAATCCATTTATTATTTCCTCTTTGCAAAACAAAGTCAACTTTCAGATTTCCATCAAATCAAACATCAGCTTACGGCATGACCAACAAACTTTTAGCACCACAGCAGTCACAAATCTGGTATTTTGTGGTGTGTGTGTGTACAGTGTATGCATGCATGTATGTTCATCAAAGAAAACATGGATACAGGGCTATCCAGTGCAAATATTTGCAGATAGAAATGAGGTGGAGGTTCCAAGCCAACCACTGGAATATTAACTACTGACAGAGACAGAAGCTACGTGCAGACTGCAGGCAACAGTGGCTTACTTTTTTTTTTTTTTGCTCATATGTGACTCAGATTCAGATTTTTTTTCAATTCTTATTTGGGTGACTTTCATTCATGGTCCTAAATCAGACAAGGGTGTGATTTTTAGCTGCGCAACCTGAGTCTGAACAGTAGTATCAGAGTTTATATGAAGCCTGTCATTGGCTCTGACGCCCCACCACACACACACATCTCCGTACACAAGCAGCAGCCATCACTCCACAAAAAGCCATGATTAAATATGTATCTCTCTTTCTCCTCATCCTCGTTAACATTTGCTCATGAATTCACTGTCTTCTACTGCACCTTATAAATGATATTGTAAATGCTGTCTTCAGTGGCCTTCATGTTTACTTTCCTAAGCAGCATGTTGTTTCTGATGTCTTTGTTAATGTTGTTTGGTTCATGAAGGTCCGTTCAGGACAGTGATGATCTGATATTGGCCACATTTAGAAAAATAATGTACATGTAAGCAAAGTAAGCAAAGAAAAGAAAAAATCAGATCTGAGATCAGGTCTGAGCAAAGAATCCAATTTCAGTCCTAAAACGTGCAGCCGTCGCTGTCTTCTGCCTGCATCAGCAGCCTCTTACTTCTCCCCCTTTGCTCCATCTTTGTCCACCTGCACTCCTTTCCTCTGTCAGTCTCAACTTGCTCCCACATCTCTCTCCTCTCTCCTTCCCAGTCTCAACGTCTCTTTCTCTCGCTGACTCCCTCCACCCCATTCTGTTTGATTTTAATGTTTCTCTTGCATAGAAGCAGCTTTTAATCATTTCTGCATTTTTGTTCCTCTTTATTAGCTTTTCTCCCCAGAGATATGAGTGCAGGATGGAGACAGAGTGAAGGAGAAGGAGGGAGAATATGTGTATTAATGTTTCATATTTCCCCGGTGCAGGGGAAGGAGCTGATGATTATTTCATGTTGTCGACATTCTCTTTTTCTTTTTTCTTTGCTTTCTTTGGTCTGGTTTCTTGCTCCCTTTTTTGGTCTCTGAGGTGTCTCTGAGAAATTGGCCAACAATCATTGTCACCCAGACATCAGAACGAGGGCTCCTGCACTGACACACACTCATACACACACACACACACACACTGCTGCTAACACAAAGGAAAGGCTCAGGTCAAGCCCACGTTAGCTGCCTGGTTTGAATCGTTGTCATCGTGTCAGTCACCATTCCCATGATCTGCCTATCTCTCTCTCTCTCTCTCTCTCTCTTTAATTCAATTCACTGGCATGAAAGAAGACACAATGTTGTCAGAGAAACAAAAAATGTATTTGAATTAAACTGAATAAGAAACAGTACACAATAATATGAACGTGGACATGATTAGTTAATTATTTAGTTGAAGGCTTTTTGCAGATTAAGTTTTAAATTTGACCTCTGTGTCGGGGTAGGATTAGGATGTGCAATTATACTTGCCTGTTTAGAATGTAAATGTGGTTTCATGTATCGTTTCTACTATTCCACTATTTTATCATATGTCCAACACCTGTATCTGACTACAGAGTATAACTGAATTATAATAAACCCACTGATGACACCCAAAGACAGCCAAACAAAGAACAGATAAACTGGCCTCCTCGTCCCGAAATTATCAGACAAAAGAAGGGGTTCAAACCAAGAAACTTTTTGTAATGATATAATGATTTTATAAGGAAACGTTTTATAACTTTTTATATGAGAGAGAATGACAGTAAGAAATGAGGAGAAGAAGCAGAAAGCAGAAGGGGGGGCGAAACTCATCTTTCAGCCTCAGACCGCAAAGACTGAGGGAAGGAGGAGTGTTTGGTGTCACCTGGGGCTCAGTGGCACAGCTGTGAGCACTGCCTTTAATTATGCAACGGCGATCAGAGCAGGTAGAGGGATGGTCTTCTTCCTGTGCGTTTCATGTCCAAAGGTTTGTTGTGGGGGGGGGGCAAAGTGAGAAGGAGTGGTGTGAGGGAGAGGGAAGAAAAGAGAAGGGGAGATGAGGTAGAATGGGAGCACATTAGAAGTGGTTAAGAGGCTGGTTCAAAAACATTATTAGAAGAACAATGATGGAAAGATGACTGCCAACATGTTGATTCTTTTCACAAGGAGAGAAGCTGACTCGCTGTTTCCAGAGCTTTCAAACTCATCTCTTGAGCTTCAAACTGCATGTCCCACTGGCACTCCCAAAGCCATCTGCTGATGAAAACCATAAAATGCAGTTGAAAGCTCCTAAAAAGCAAAGAAACAAGGCTAAGATATTTATAAGCAGCATAGTCTTTAGAAGCAGATTCAATCAGGTTTGTGTTCTACAAAAGGCAGATATGTCATTTCACTGTTGGAGGGGGGGGCAATAAACATAAAAAAAACCTCAAGAGCAATCCTGAAGAGGACATCAAAGGTCCGATAACCACTGTCACGATAATGTAGTGGTAAAAAATAGCACTTTACCAAGAACTGTTTGCATCTCATTCACCCATTCCACACACTGATGCACTGGCCTGACCAGCAGGGTCCCTGTGGGCTTCAGTGACACATGTGGGCAGCACGAGGGGGGAGAAGATGAGCAACCCTGTGATTAGTGAATGACCCGCTCCACCTCCTGATTCACAGTCACATTTAACATGCCTAAAACTCCTCTCAGTTTCACACGAAGACACAAAATGTCTGACGCGTCCTACCTTTCAAAAGAATCTCTGCAGAGCAGCTACACACTGTCGGCCCGTCCTCACTGACTCACAGCTTCTTCTCTCCACTAGTCTGACTCAAAGGAAGTAGGCCTGGGTGGATGGATGGGTCAATAAATCATAGGACTGTAACTCAGGAGACCACTGTTCATTTCCCATTCCCATGACAGTTACTATTGCTTTCTTTGAACCATGATCATATACTGTACATACACTAATATCAACCACATGGTTATTACTGTAACCATGACAGCGGAGGTCCCCTAACCTTGATAAAGTGAAGGCAGCTTTAACTACAGGTGCTCTCCCCGTGCACAGCGGTTAAATCGGGCCAGCCATGTACTGAGCCTACAGGTTTTATGGAACCCAGAACCCTTTCACCCTGATTTTCTGTCTCTGTTGCTGACTACACAAGGCCACTAGAGGAGCACCAAGATTCACTGCAATGTCATGTTGCCATAAGCTTTGAGGGGCTAAAATAACAAGTAATGACAGTAATGACATGGCGTTGAAGTTGGTTTACAAAGATTTGAAAAGAAATACATAAGTGGACATGAAATACTGAAGATATTCTTTTACACATAAACAGATACAGAAATTACAGAAGATACAGAAGAAAATGCTATCTGAATAAAAATCAGCAAATGACTTAATGCCCAGATTGCGACGGATCACAAAGGTTTTGTTCAGTGGAGAAGAGTTTAAAAAGAGATTTGAAAGAAAAAAGAGTCTAATCAAAGTAATGTCTTTCCTGTAACCAGATGGATTTTACGACTTGATTTTTTGATAAAATCAGCAAAAAGGCCAGGAGGATGGGCTGCATGATCGGGACCCAAGTGGATAACAAGATGGTGCATCTGCACCGAGGTCCATATGTTAGCAGGCCAGTTATACAGTAAAGAATTTGGAGCCGACAATTTTTGGAACATTGGAGTGTTTTCATTGATTGTTGAGAGAACAGTTTCAGATAAGGGGCACGATGATGCAGTTTAGTTTATAAAGAAACTCTAAAAATGAGGATGCACTGGAACAGGTAAATGAATTTGAGAGGGATGTTCATCTAACCTGCAACTGACAGTGGTAACGACATCCAATAGTTTAGACTGTGCTTCACCTGATCCATGGGAGTAAGAGAGTTAGCTGCAGAGAGATTAGAACATTTATTAGTGACGTTAATGACCAGGTAGGTCAAATAATAGGGAGATCTGGGTTTTTCAAAATGTTTGTGGAAGGATTATAGTCATGATTCTAGTAAACCCTAAAGAATACTAGCCAAATCCTAACCCCTCATACTCACAGGGTAACATCTCTACATCAGAACCACTCACATATCACACTTCATTCGTTAGCCTTTAATCTTCCTCATCTGATTTCCTGACATCTCTTCAGGCAGAAACCCCTGAAGGTGTTCTGTTTGGACCACAGTAGTGCAGCTGCTGGTTCTTACCAGGCCTAAACGCTGCACTGTGAAGCTAGCGCCAGTGGGAGAGACGACTTCCTGTGATTTCATGTCAAATAAAAGCTGTTTTGTTTCTGGTAAACACTTAAAAATGCTGAATTACACCCTCAGCGTACTTTAGCATCATGTCCTGCTTCCTGCAGCCCTCGGCTTAACCAGACGTAGTATTTCAGTAGGTGGTAACAGTGTGACAGACAGGGCACAGACAGTCTCCTGCTGGGTGCAAAGACTGTGTGACCTTATTCTCCGGGAATTCTCTGGAGTTTATATGGAGTTAAAACGGCTTCAGTGAGGAGCGGAAATGTAATTTATAATTCACACACTACATATGACACGGACAGATAGAACTCTTTTTGATCCAAATCAGCTAAATAATAGCAAAGTCGGCTGATCAAAAAGAGGGGGTGCAGTTGCTCCGCCTGCTCCGTAGCTCAGGCACCATGCTTATTCTGATGTTGAGCAGCCATACGACAGAGTTTATGTTCTTCTTGTAGTAGTTGCTTTAATTATTCCTGTTGCTTATTAGTAAGAAGCTGTTATTCTGTTTATTTGTATTGTTCATCGTGCTGTGTCTCATTTGATTTGTGTCTGCACCGACAGTATCAGGTACGTCATGGCATGTTTTTATTAACCCTCTTCTCTCCGTTGAGACAGGTGCTGTGGACCTAGGGGGGCCAGTCCAACCCCCTGGTGGTGGTGTCCCTTCACTGGTGTGCAGTGTCACGGGTGGTTACTTTACGGACCTTTCCACCTTTTTGGTTTCTGGCTGCCATGGTAAGCCCCAGCCCAGCCCTCATGTTCCTGCCTGAGAGCTGGTGTTAATCTTCATGGTACTAGATGTTTGGTGTTTGACATTTTAGATTTATGTTGTGTTTTTGCATTTACTTTTGTATAATTAACTTTTTTAATGGAAGCCGTCTCTCGCACAGTGGTTTAACGAACCTGTGTGACCTTGATAGTTGAATTTATCCCATATATAATTTCCTGGGGGTGGCATTGTTGCAACAATTAGACCCCTTGCTCCCGCCATACTTTCACTCCGCATAGAAAATGAAGGTAAGATATACCTTGAAAGTTTATGAAATCATGCACTGGTTAATTTCCATTAATTCATCAGTCTCCTATCTAGAGGGAATAGCTACACCGTGTGCTTGGCTGATAAAGTGGACAGACAAAAACTGGGGGAAAATAGACAAGTGTGCACTCCAAACACTTCCCTGATGGACGCGCCCCTAACACTCCCATAACACAGTTTTCACTTCTATTGTCTAGACTCTAGTCTATAAATACAATAACCATCACAAGTGCATACAGAAAAATAAGAGTATAGCAAACAAATGATGTAAGCTGCTGGTATTCATTGGAGCTGCTATCTGCCATACACAGTATAGTGCCATGCCCATATGGGCAACAGATGAAATAATACTTTTTAATACAATCTAAAACTGGAAAAAAAAATGCTGGGTGGTATTTCATTACAAGTTAATTTATTTATCATTTTAGGTAACATAAAATAAAGGTATAGACTATGCTGGGTTTTTGTTTATTGTTTGCTTAAACTAAATGAAAGACAAGTCCCAAAAAAGTGAGGTATTCACCTGATTTAGTTGAAACAAAACTCTGTTTGGGTTAAGCCACTTCTGGGGCAATTTGGCATAATTGACAATTAAAAGAGATAATTAATAATTATATTGACTAATAGAACTTACTGTTAAGTCGACCTCGATTGGGGCGCCACTTTGTTCCAAGAAGAAAAACATAACCAACTATCAATCTGGTATTATGATTAATAATTAACCTAATAACTACAGCCAAAATTACCATACTGATAGCTAGTTGAAGGATTTTGGAGTTCTTAGCAGTTCCTCAGAGGACCCGGAAGATGTAATGTACCATCCAAGATGGGCTCTAAGTGTGTTGTTCCTCCAGTTACAATCTTTGTGAAAGCTGTGTGAATTGATGTACAAGGCTGAACTGAAACTGTAAACTGGGGAATAAGGGATGAAAACAGTTTAAATGTCAGTGGAATCGGAGTTGTTAAAGGTAGTTGTGACTTACTGTCACTTGGTAAGTACTGAATTCTGCTAAGATAAGGAGTGTAATTACACAGCGTTGTTACATATTTAGTTGGGACACGTGCACTGAAAATCAGTTTCAGACTGCACTGCTCAATAGTAAAAAAAATACTAAAAAGTCAGGTTATCAGATGATAAAAACACCACCTGAAAAAAGATCTCCACAAACAGGCTTGTCTGGATGGATTGGTATGGAGTTTAGCATATGTCCACATTGTTTCAAACATTGTAGCAATGGTAGCAATTTAAAAAGTTCCTTCTTTTCTGTTTTTGCTGAGAAGTACTAATTACTGTCTGAGTCATCAGAAGACTTGAGAGTCCCTCATTTCACTGTGAATGTCAAAGGTCAAAGTTCAGATCCTGGCGTTCAGTTCCATTGTGTGAGAAGGGAAACGTAATGGACATTTTAATATATAAAGTATGTATGACAACTTTGTGGAAAGTGGAAATAAATAGTGGCATTTTCAGTTTTAAGTGGAACGGCTCAGCCTCAAAAAACATCAAAGATGTCAAAAGCTAGAAAGTTCAAAAGTTTAAGTCACAATTTCACATTTTTTTCATTAATATGATTAGGTATTTTAATTTGTCGGGTATATCATTTCTCATCTGAATTTGATCAAACTTAATTTCCCAGATCATGTATTCTATCACACTATCTATAGTTATAACAATATAAAGTGAAACATACCATGTTAGAGGATTTTCCATATTGGCCATGGATGTTACTTTGATGTATTAAACAATGAATGATTCGAGCATTCCTTCCAGCCAGCCCTGCTCACTCAGCACATATGCTGAAAAACTTCTCCCACATTCATTCCTGCTGTGAAAAAAAACTCAATAAATACACGTGTTTTAAAAAAAAGCTAGCGCACAACCCACCGCTGTGAGGTGACGCGTCACCTTGACGAGTAACGCTGTGAAATTAGTTTTCCTTAAGGCGTGTTTTTTCTTTCGTCCCAAAGCCCCCTGGTAAACGGGCTGTTGTTTCATGCAGATGTGGAAACTCTGAACTCTCTTCTACGTTGCTTCTTTGAAATGCAACAGGCTGTGCAGAAATGACCCCTTTGTCTCCTTTAATGATTTGTAAGGCAACAATACTGAATCACATTTTCTTTCACACCTCTCATAATACATGTTCCTGTCTGTGGACTTAACAGATCATTAGAATTATACATTTTGATTAGATAGACACCACAGATTACAGATTAGATAAATGATGAATGAAAAAGACACAGAAAGAAGGCTGACGAGCAGCAGTGACGTGCTGTGGCTGCCTCGGGTAGCTCTGAGTAGTGCTGACACAGCCATCGCTGTCCTGTCATCGATTGGCCCGGGCGGAGGGAGAGGATCGAGGTCGAGAGACACATGGACAGAATGGGAGAGGGAGAGAGGGAGAGAGGCCTGTTGTTTTAATCTGCTGTAGCGGGGGCAGTGTCAGCATGCTCACTGCTCCACAGCTTTGGGTGTGCCGCATTCAAGTCCTCATGAATAAGGCGAAAAGCGGCCTTCCCATTTTCACATAATGAGCGTATTAGATCGCAATGTCACCGGTCACAGAGCACAGCTGCTCACGGGTGACATTAGATTCATAGATGATTTTTGCATTCATGTGAAGAAGCATGTCTGGGATTTGCTGGATTTGACAAAAAAAAGATTTCTTGCACAGTTAATTGATCAATAACAGTTTCTCGTTTGAAGAAATAAAGCACACAAATATAGTGAATCGATTACAATATAACATCATTTATGTGGCTAAATGAATGGTTTTAATAACAATAAGAAACATTTTGAAATGACATTGAAATTATAGGCTGGATATTACTTCACCACCAGAGAGGTTACACTCTGTGGCCCTAGTTACTTGCCTTCATAATCAGCACCTGAGCATTATAAAATCAAATCACAAATCCTCCCCTCTAGGTGTGTTATGCAGCTCTGATGACAATCACAACTTGGGCCATCTATGTTTATATACACACACACAGGTACAGCGTGTGCTATGAAATATTAATGCCTTGCTGGTAACCCCTCAGAGTTTGATTATTTAGTGAAACAAATGGCCTTCTATCCTCCTGTCAGTATATGCTAATAAAAAGACGACACCACCATTTCTGTAGCAGTCAATTCAAAGCGCTCACTGAATTAAAAATTTATATTGCTCGTAGCCTCACATATACAATCATGTATCCATGGAAGTACATTGATAGCTGCATTTCATGAGTACCCACAAGCCTCTGGGGACAAGGATGGCTGGCGCTTGGAGCCCAAGCACAAGACAAGGCAAGGGTGACGAATGCAGTTATTTGGTAAATTAATGGAAAAAGAGGAGATCCCGGTCTGATGCTGCGAAGGCTGACAGGCTGTGTGATTGTCATAACCATGATAACCATGCTGGTTATCATCAGCGCAGTATGGGATGGCTGTTGGCCAATGAATTTTGATTGCCACGTAAAATCAGTCTCCTGGTGGTGTTTAACTAACCAAGCTATGGACGCTTATAAAGAACAAAAGGCAGTAGAGAGATGCGAGCGCTAATGTGCAGGTCACAATCTGATTGTGTGCAGAGACTGATATGTAAGTGCAGAACAAATTTTGACTTCAGTTAAAGGCTTTAGGCTTTAGGAAAACCACAACATCCACTGTGAGCTGTGTCCTAACCACCCTAACAAATGAGGTGGCGGATGAGAGGCTGTGTTCGTGTTTTGTGTTCACTGAGTTGAAAAGCAAAGTGGTTATTTGTCTCACACAGAGAGTAGATTAGAACCATCGTTCGTATTGCAACACTTACGGTGTAGTCTCACTAATGGTCATTGTAAGAGAGTGTGATTGAAGCTGTTAAAGCTCTTTTACCTGCATAACAGTATTGTAGCCCTGGGGTGTCAGTGTTATTAATGTTACAAATAACGTCCCTCTAATCTGAGCGCAGACTTATTGAGACGCCTTCAAAAGAACTTACAGTCAAGTCTGCCATCATGTGGTGTTCAGGTGACATCAACACTGGCCGGTGTTTCCACAGCTCAGTGTGCTCATAGACTCCATTCACAGCTGTATTCGTCCCTTGAGCACAGATACACAAGAGCCCAGATGAGGAAATGAATGTGTTTCAGTTGCTGACAGTTGTTGTGGTGATACTACAACCAATTTAAAAATCATTATGAAATAAATGATAGTAAAGTTTAAAGATGGCTCTCCACATCCAGCTCTAAGAGCCATTAGACTAGAACACCGATCACATTCTTTAGATTCAGTCTCTGACTCTGTGAGCCTATATGACTACGGTCTTCAC
Source organism: Pempheris klunzingeri (assembly GCF_042242105.1). Lineage (NCBI taxonomy): Eukaryota > Metazoa > Chordata > Actinopteri > Acropomatiformes > Pempheridae > Pempheris > Pempheris klunzingeri. The sequence continues at coordinate 19,758,727 of NC_092031.1, forward strand.
TTCACTTCCTAACACACGTCGTTAAAATACAATTTTGATTAATTAATTCATTTGTGAACAAGCATACTAGGAGTTTCATTTTTGAGAAGACTCACTGCAGCCTCTCGATTGGCTAGAAGAGTTTTTATATGATTTACATTCAGTACAGGTCACACACCATTATTACCATCTGACTTATTCTACACTCTCTGCACACTGGCTAGCAAAATAAGATTAATAAAAGCTTACAGAAAACAAGTTTGCAAGGTTCTTTTTCTATCAAAAGAATTTTGAATCATGTCCGAGTGTCCTGTGAACCCCCTGTTTTCAAAAAGACGATTTATTGTGGTTTTTAAAGATCTAAAAAATGAACCCCCTGTGCTGTTTCTTGTCAAACACAGCATTGGGGTAAATAAAAGGTGGAAGATAATATCTAATGATAATAGGTTCTCGCATGAAAAATTACAAAATATGTTCAGTGCTTGTTCAGTGTACATGATAAGCACAAAGACTTGATAAGAGTACAGAGAGAATACAGGAGTTCACTGTAGGATAGGATGCTGTCAGTGAATTCACCATTAATACTTGTACAGCATTTCTGTGAAGTATAGTTTGTCTTTGGTCAATAGTAGGTTTTTGTTGTAGGTCATACATTTCTTAATCCCATAATGTCTTATTTTATTCCTCTAACTAGGTGTGTGGTTGAAAGAAGACACTGAACTCCTCTGTCAGCACTTAGTTCATTGAAAAAGTAACGTAATTGAACAACAGGTTTCAGTATGAAATCCACTGTAGAATGTTTGTACATGATTATTGAATAGCGTCGGTCATTAAGGCAGCTGGTTCACTGAAGTCCTTCCAACAGCTTTTACATTTACATTTCAACAAACATCACATTGACTTTTTGCCACCCAACCATCTGGCTCGCTCTTATGTTCGACTAGTTTTTCCACATTGAAACCTACCTGCCAGCACGTACAGAAATAAGGAACTCCCATCATTATAGTGCTTTCTCCTTAATCTGCTCATCACGTAATCCTTCATCCTCATGCAGGCCTGATACAGTCACTCAAGCTATACACTAGCTTGAGGATGCAGAATGCTGCTACCATGGTGGATGTTTTATTAGCTGTTTTTATTGTAATAAAAGAGCCACCACTGTGCCTCAGCTGGTGCAGTGCTGAGAACTTTTTCACTTCAAGTTTGGGAATAACAGCACAGTCTTTTCAGTAACAAAAAAAAAAAATCACCCCATGGCTGTTTAATATTTGAAGCTTCCAAGTTTTTTCTTTCTTTCAGAGAAAGCTGTGGTCACCTGTGGTCAGCACTGAAGGCCCACTGGCATGGCCCCTGAAATGTTGAACTTCCAGGCCTGATAGAAAGTTTTCAAACCACTCAAGTAGAATAATGTAGTTACATACTAGGTTCTAAGCCAATGAGGCAGCTATGGCCCAAGTGGTGGAGCTCCTCTTTTCTTGCCATTACCTATGTACTGTCCCGGTCAAATCTCCTCTCCAATTCTGGAATCCACAACTATGACTATAATTCCCAGGGCATCACATTTTTTAGCATTATCGGGAGCACATGTGTTATTACTTTACTTGCATGTAATGTCACTCCATGAGGAAGCATGCTGGCTGCAGTGGCACGGTTCTAGGACAACACATGGCTCGTGGTTCTTCAGATGTCTATGCTGGTATTCATCCTTCCACAACACAACATCATCAGTGGTTGCACCAGCTGGTGCTGCAGAACCTGAGAACATTTAGTATCTACTCCACCCCACTTCACCCACCAACGGGCAAAAAAGATGCCAAAGGAGCAAATGATTGTCTTTGGATGTCCAGATATGAAGTTGACTGGTTAACTTGTGTTTGGGAGCAGGGCCACGCCTCAACCACACCTCTAACTACCTACTTCTACTCGTCTACTTCTACCTGGTCAACACATCCTGCTATTTGTCTTGGTTTTCTTGACATCAGACTGTACTTCAGAGTGTTGTGGGGGGGCTCTTCCTGAAGTGTACTGTTGTCTCCACAGTTTTGAGCTCTCCCATCTGTACGCAGACTCTTTCACTCACTGTGGATAAGGCTGATGACTGTTGTTCCATCTGCGAACGTCATGACTCTCCTGAGCAGCAGTCATTGGTGTAGAGAGGGAAGAGCAGTGGGGGCTGGATTTCACTAAAAACCTGAGAGATCTTTTATCATGATTTCATTCGATGGTATTATCAACTCCTAAGGTTAGCTATCAAGGCCATTCGGAAGTAATGAAAGTCCAACAGTTGTTGGACTCAGAGATTCAGTACATGACTTGGGCAAGTGACCAGTCCAAGACTGGACTAAGTCTGGACCTATCCACCTTCAGATAATATGCTGACTGGTGCCCTATTTAAGAAGAGCCTGAATAAACGAGTGACGAAGCACAACTAAGTCAGACACTAAGACACAGGACACTGGGGCTCACTGACTAGTTTGAGGAGTATGACAATTTTGAGTCATCAGATCTCAACCCAACTGAACACTTCTGGGAGATTTGGAGTGACGTGTTAGACAGCACTCTACACCACCATTATCAAAACAAGAAATCTGGGAATTACTTTTGGAGAAATGCTGATCATCCCTCCAGTGGAGTTCCTCACACCTCTACGAGAAAAAATCTATGACACATACGACTGAAGCTGTTCTAAAAGCTCATGGTAAAATAATAGCTTGTTAGACAGTGTGTTGGCTTATCCTTTTATTTATCACCTGTCTGTATACTCCACGTCACAAACACTGCAACAATTTAGGAACGGACACAAAGAACATCCATACACCATAACTGAACCTTATAACTTGTGATGAAATACCCACACCTAAAATATAACAATGATAAGACATTATGCTGATAGCAATTGACTTTACTGTACTCAAATACATTGACAGAATCCTACACGTGTCGTAACTTTCAAAATGTTTGAAGTGAAATAATAGATAATGTAGTGGTGTTACATTTGTCTAACTGGCATAGCTGGCATATCAAGAGCATCACTGACACTTACATGACATGACACGACACGACACGACACTTACTTTCATGCATTTATCTTCCAGATATTTAACATCCTTTCTATGACAAGAAGCAGCAGAGTTTATGAGGGGAAACACTGAAACCCTGTAAAATGATATGTGATCAATATACCGTGTATTCCTTGATACATTTTGTTATTTGCCGGTGTATTTTGTATTCCAGTGGAAAATTGTTTCATGTGAGTGAAACATAAGTTTGAAATCTCTCAATAAAATATTTGCTTTTATCTTATATTTTACAGTTTGTTGCCCAAGTTTTATTTTTAGCCCTGATGGCACATCATCGACGGTGTACTGTATGCTTTTTTCATATATATATAGTTGTACTCCCCCAAGACATAAACAGGTTTTGTAATGTAAAATCTGTGGAGGTCCCCTTTAATTGATTTTTTCTGGCCACTTTCTAGGCATCTAAACACATTATTGATGTTTTTTATAAAGTTGAAATGTCCTAGCACTGTGTCAACCATAGTGACAGAGTTAGCACTTCACTGCAGCTTGTATTCAGGCCTGGTTTTCTTCCCTCATTTACTTCATTGTATAAAGTCTTTTGGGGCTCTTGAGGGGGCTATCCGAAATCTGATAAATTATCAAAGAATACATGGTATATTGCAAAAATATGAACGTGTCAAAGGAGACTGTCTGAACATTTTTCATTCAAATTAAATGTCTTCTAACATTTCATATTCGAGCCAGCCATCGAGGTTTTTACCTAATTCAGCAAGGCTCGGTGTCCGAATGGAGTTTGAATTTTTTGGGGCTTTTTTTCCTGCTATCCAATGAAGCCAATGATTCAGCTAATAGGGGACAGCCTTGTTCTAAAGCAAAGTAGTCCATGACTACCATGAGAGAGTGTGACAGTATAAGATGGTATCAGATGGGAGAGGATATTATACAGTGAACAATACTGGACACAATGTGCATAAAGACCCTGAGCAGCTGAGTGCAAAGTGAGAGAATTATATAAGTTATTGTGCCAAAAGATGCTAATAAAATCATAAAATCTGAAAAATGAAATCTGAAATCATGAAATCTGTTCAAAAAAATGCTATATACTCAAGACAAAATTGAAAATGCCAAATTTTCTTTTGTCCAGTCTCCTATCTACAACTGACTCTTGGGCTTAATCAGGTGTCCATTAAACGTGATGTAAGTGTCATATTCATCGCTGAAGATGGCATTTTCACGCTCACCTTTAAAGAGTCTAACCCAGACCTGGTCATCTCTCTCAAGTTCCAGCATCAGGCTTTGGCTCTGCATGATGGAGCGGTCACTAGGCTGGGCATAGAGGATCACCACCTCCCGCTCATTATGCATCACATGTAGATATGTCTCCTTCTGGTTCCAAGTGTGCACGTTCAGGCTGAAGTAGTAGATGCCAGGCACGTAGCAGTAGAACTTACCAGTGAACATGTTGAAGTGACCATAGAGGTTGACCAACTCTGTGTCAAATACCAGTGTCTGGTAGTAGTCGTTGGAGTGTAGACCCTTTTTGCGGGCGACAGAGAAAGCTGCAAAGTAATACTTGCAGGGTTCACCCTGGAGGCCCATGCTGCCCTTGTTGCCTTTTACGCCACCGGCACCTGAAGGACCCATCTGACCAGCTCTGCCTGATTTACCATAAGGTCCTCGTTCACCAGTGTCACCTTTCTCACCTAGGAGCAGCAGAAAGAGGATGTAGTGGGGGTGCAACTAACAACACTGCATTCCTATGTACATTAATTTGCATAAATATACTGTACAATGATAAGGTATTTCAAATAAATAACCTTTTGTAAGTTTATTGATTCATGTCTGTTTAAGTTATGTGTAATTAGTAGTTAAAGAATCCTTTCCCTTAAAAGTAAATGTTAAATTATGTAGTTTGTGTGTATGAAGTATTATGGTCACTGTTTATAAGCCAAGAATTTAGCAGCAACCTCCTGATTGGGATTAAATTAATTAGTTGGCTGTAATTTTCCCTTTTTGAACGATAGTCCCTCCATAAACTCCTCCAGTTGGTGGAGCGCTCTCCCTGGGTGTAGCCCTGGTTCGATAGCTCTCTGCGCCCATCTCATACCCAAGCTCACACAGACCTTGCGGTGGTGGAGCCCAAGCCAACACTAAGAATATGTATAAATAGTTTAGCTCAAAAGTGCTAAAATCAAATTTAAAAAAGTCTGGTGAAACTAAATATGAATAAATATAAATAGAAGTGCCTTCACTGGGTGTCAGCCTGCCAGGCAGCAAAGGCATCACACGGAGGCGATGTGGCCATGGAGGGTGGCATTGCCCACTGCCTCTTGAATAGTAGGACACAGTGTTTGGAACTGCTTGAGAATGATTTCTACCAGACCCACTTTTACTGACTGACGGCAAGACTCTGGACTCCTCACTTGATTTCTACCATTCAGTCTCTGTTGCTCATGCGCAACATCCAGGCAGAAGAGGTCAGAGTCAAAAGCTGTTGCAGAAACTCTTTTACACAAACTAAAATCAGCAACGAAGAGCTACGACACTATCCACAATATGTGCAAAAATCTGATCGGGAAGGATGTGGTGACATTAGGCCAGCTTCAACTGATGAAGGAGCATTAGAGCAGCCTTGATACTTAGTAACAATCTTTCTTTATCGCTACTTTTAAATGACTGAAAATTAGCAAAATAATAAATTACTTGAGAAAACGTGTTACCTATGTAGAGGAATGTCTTGTCATTGGGCAGTTGATAGATCTTTTAGAACGGACTATTGAAAGCATACTCTTGCAAAAGTATGATCCCATTCATCCTGGGAACTGGTTGTACAGCAAACCCTGTGTACAAGCTTGTTTGTCAGATAACTTTGAAAAAATTGTGACTGAAGATGCCTCTGATATAAAAACCTACCATTTGTTCACTCTTTATGCTTTGTCTGTTGATGTGGTGTGTTTCTGTCTGCAAAACAACATGCCAATGAATTTCACAATCCTCCAGATAGCTCTGTTTTAGACCAATCCTTAAAGATGATGAAATGTTGTATAAAAGTTCTTGCAGGATTGTGTTACAATATGTGATATTGTGTTACGCTCGTGTTTAGTTATGAAATGCATGCCCTTTTCCATGTACTTTTTATTTGCAAATGAGAAATAAAAAAGAATAAAGAAGCACTCTCACCCCTGTGTCTTTCAGTTTAACTTGCCTGAGAAACGTTTCATGATAAAAGTGCATTACAACCCCGCTCATCCCATTAACCCAATTTCAAGCTGACCTTTGGAACATGCAAGTTTCGGCAGAACATAACGACAGGTATAATTACTTATCAACGGTCATAGACGTGTTCTCAAAAAAGGCTTATGTGTGCGTCTTGAAGAGAAAAAATGCTGCCAAGGCGGTCATGGCCTTTGAGTCCATCTTAAAAAACAGACGCTGGAAAAGCTACAGACAGACGCTGGTAAAGAGTTTTCAGGCTTTGATGAAGAACCATGGTATTGTACATTTTGCCACAGCCAGCAATCTACAGGCTTCAGTGATTGAAAGATTTAACTGCACACTTAAAATTAGAATGTGGAGATATTTTATGGCCAAAAATACCCAGCAATACCATGACATCTTATAAGACTTGGTAAAAAGCTATAACCATAGCTATGACAAAAGTATAAAAATGACAGCTATCCAGGTAACGCCAGAGAAGTGTTACGCCTTTCAAGTGTTTCAAAACCTCTATAAAAAATGCGGCAACTCTAAAACGAGAAAATCAGTCGGTGGAAGCAAGCCTAAAGGGAGGAAGTCTGTCAAAACCTACTCCATCCCTCAGAATTCGAGGATATGTAACCAGGAGAATATCTTTCTGGGTAACATTCCAAAGTACGTTGTTTTAGGGTTGGTAAAGAATCCTTGAGGAAGTCTTTCACCCCGGGATGAGATTCTGTCATTCTCCTGCATTTGTGCATCCATCTAAACCATAAAACGCCCACTCTGAACCCTTTAACATCTTTGTTATCGTAGCCTTTGTAACAAAAACTACATGAGTGTCAGGTTCCTAGAAAATCCTTGAGATCTTTTATACTGTAGTAGTGGTTTTGTGAGCATAAACAGAGGTGCGTGAGAAGATTTAGGAAAGCTGGTCTAAAAATGAAAGACAATCGCCATTGCTTCTGTACAATACCACAATTTTGCATTTGAGAATCTTTTCAGATTTGCTGATGTCGTTAAAGATCGAAGGTAAAACCGGCGAAACGTTGAACATCCCTGCCTAATTGTGCAGCTACACTGACGTTGAGATTAGGAAAAGTCAGACGAGCTGGTTGCGTCTATTGTCTACAACAAAAATTACCCCTTTTTTTTCACGAGGTCACGTGTTTCACAAGTTTTTTCCGGTTTGCATCTTACTCCACCTCTGGGATTCTGTACCACCTGCACAACGAGTTCTTGGCTAGCATCGGACATAACCGACATGTTTGATTACTGATCCAGTAAACCTTGAAAGGCTGACAGGACGGTGTCATCCTCATTGTTAACGATGATGGAAATGTCATTTTGCACATTTTCACCAATCAATTCCATCTGTATCACATCATCTCATCTGGACTATGAGAATGCTCTGTCGGGCAGATCCTGAAGGCTGACCATAACATTCGAGTAAAATACAATTGTAATTAGGCACATTTTCAGGAGGAGGAAAATTCAACAGATGTCTAATTTCAAGATTGTTAAAGCGGGCACACAAGCGAATATTTTTATATGATTTTAGACACAATTCACTAGATGGAAAATTCATCATGCTCAAACAAAAGGCACATTAGTTCAACCATATGTCAGCATGCGTGTCCTTTTTCAGTTCTTTGACAAGTGAGTCTGGTGATATTGATGCAATGTGTCACAGTTTTAACGGTCTGGTAGAATGACAGCGTCCCACGGTACAGGCCTCACAGAGATGCTATGACTGGAAGTCATAGTGGAATTGATGGAATGCGTTTGTCACAGGTTCTTTTACCCAAAAGGAAATGCAAATTATGTTTTGGTGTGTGCGTGTCGGTTCATATGCAAATTATCTTTTGGTTTAGTGCGTGTGGGGGGGGGGTGACCTTTTACCTAGTTTACATCATATGCAAATGATAATGACCTTTTGACCTTTAAATAATTAATCATCCAGTTTTGTCACTAGGTGCTGCATATATTCTCTCTTGTGTACATGTGAATATGCAAAAGAAGGTAACATGGGGGACTACAAAAGGTGTAGCTGTTAGCTTAGCTTCGTGTCTCAGTCGAGGCCTATTTGTATGTGTGAGTGTGTAGGATAAAGGTACCAGGTTAGGAGAGGATGGTTAGTTCCATCCAGGACTCTGTGTCTGTGTGAGCAAACTAACATCAACTTAACTTTATGGCTGCACAGTAAACTACAACACATCACAATAATCAAACTCTGTGAACATTAAAGCAAATCAAAACCAATACATTCACATGGTTAAACCACATGCTATATATGTCCAATTAAATGGTCTGTATTTGTATAGCACCTTTCAAGGCATTTCGACTACCCTCACTTTTACATTACATCCTCATTCACTCATTCGTGAGGAATCTAAGTTGGAGGAGACTATTCTTGCCCACTTTGACTTACTGACTCATTGGAGCCGGGGATCGAAGCACCAATCTTCCGATTGATGGACGACCCGCTCTACCTCTGAGCCACAGCCGCCCCAGTTCCAGTTTGTTACCAGTCCTTCAGTGTGCTGTTTTTTTGGCCAGCCATTCTGTTGATGAACCAGGCTGGAAGAAGGTTGTGGTTCTTTGTCCTTGCTGTCCTGGTTGCAGGCTGGAGGAATCTGGTCGCTCCTTTGTTCCTTGATATTTAGCAGCTTGGTGCTAACTAGCTGGTGCTCCTGTTGCTCTGAAGATCAGCTGGCAGACTTTGGGTCATACCTGCTGGTGCTGAGAAACCTGGTTCAGGCAGAGCTTCATGTCACTGGAGGAGAAAGCTGCAGGCCTGGAACTGGACACTCAGGGGCCCAGGCGAGAGAAGGTGCAAGGCTGGAGCTGGTCTCCAGCAGAGTCCAGGGGGAAGAGAGCTGAGGTGGGTCCAAACAAGGAGACAGCCAGGGGTCCAGGCAAGAATTGATAGAGAGGAAGAGCAGTGGGGGATTTCTGGTTTTGTTGAACTGAGGTTGTAGTGTCATGTGCCACACATTGACCAATGGTGGCTTGAAAGCTGGGTCAAGGGATACGTTTAGCACACAGGTGTGAAAATTAAGGACTTTGGGAAACTGAGTTCAGAGAGATAGCCCTTTGTTCAAAGGACAAAGGTTTTGTGTAGATTGAATGTGTTTCTTGTATGTATTTGCAACTTGGTTGAGCTGTAGCCTACCGACAGAGGGTTAAAGTGAAAGTATTTTTCCACATCCAAGACGAACCAATTGGTGTCTATAGTGTAAAAAACCCTAAAACCAGTTAATGTCTGGCCTGGTGTCACCATTATTAAAATGATCTAGAGTCGATGCAGATGCCCCCGGTGGGTTTTAGCCTTGAGTTCTATAACACTCTTGATGCACAGTTGAGTGATTTAGATCCCTTGTTTTCTTAACAGAGTTCCAACGAGGATTGGGAATAGCTGTTTGACAAAATATTTGTAACCGTCTGTCAGGCCACAAATATAACTGTTTTGGTTCACTCACACTGCTCTCATAGCTTCATTTTCAGTCCCATTTGACATCTGTTTTTAAACCTCTATAGATCCAAATCAAAAGCAACATTTAGTCCTTAATAAAAAGAGTTAAAGAGAAAATGAGTTTAACTAAATTTCCCACCTGTATTCCGCAAAGACAAGTCCTACTCTGCCTCTGATTAGCTTGTAGTTGGTTGGATTGGGTCAAACTTTCAGGACCAGAGCCCTTCTTGTTGATGACCCTGTGATGTACCCTTTATATTCTTCATATATTGTAGTTCCATCAAGGTTTGTTCTGCGGCTGAGAAGAACATGGCTCTCCCTTCTGTTTGCATCATTTGACTCCTCAGTGCTGCTTATGTGCACACACACAATGCAAGCTTATTGAACCCGATTCAGTGTTGGCATTGATTTGACATGGCTGAACTATGTTAGTGGAAAAACTTGAGCCTGAAATGAAAGTCAACATTAATTCAAGCCAGGCTTTTTCAAGTAAGCACAGTATTTATCAGCTGTGTTAATGGAACACCCCTGTGGTTTTCACTAATTAGAAATGATCAAAAATCCTGTATGTCACCATCAGCATCTTCAACAAACAGCTGCATCTATCAGTATAAGTCAGAGACCAACATAAGTCCATAATATATTAAACATACAGACAGACAGAGACTCTAGATAGATGTGTATTATGCTTGCTCTTACCTTTGAGTAGAGTGATGTTGATCTGTGGTACTATCTGGTACTGTGGGTACTGCTGGTAGGAATGCTGATGGGCACTCTCCTCTCCTGGGTCACAGCATCGTCGACACTCCCTCAACTCCCGGCGCCTTCACATAGAGTACAACCAAACCAAGGTATTCAACTGAGTCAACTCTAGACTTTTGTCTTTGTGTTCTTTAAGAAGTTCAAACTTGATAGAAAATTTTAATCTACACGTCTCTTCAAGTCTTAAAATGGGTGCACTGTGTCTCTTAGTCACTGAACATCACAATAGTGGGTGTACAGTGGCTATTTACTGCTTGCTAAATGAATTCAGTCAAATCAACCAGCCATTTGGGTGTTGTCTGTCTGTAGCATGTGGTCTCTGCAGGGAACTAAAAATATTTGCAAAGGGCAGGCTGAATTAAAAAGGTACCTAGCACCTCGATGGTAATCCTTGGCATCCATTTGGTCCTGACTGGGATCTGGATTTTTTCTCCCATCATAGGTTCGGTAGGGGTCCACTGTACAGGCCCAGAGGAGCAGAAGGGCCCACAAACAGGGTGCGGTCATCTACAATACACAAGAACAGGGTTCCTTAATACACATCATAGACTGATACCTAAATATTGTGATTACAAGTGTCAACTTCATGATTTGAACTTTGGCAAGCCTTGTGAGGTGCGTGTGCTGTCATGTTGGATGACATGCCTGCCAATAAAGGAGGTGTCCAGTAAGCACGGCACACCATTGTGCTTTTTGAGGCTGGTAAAAGAGAACATTCAAGAGAACAAATTTGTTTTCTCTCAGCTTTTGGAAGGATGTGATGATAATGAGGACAAATATCCATATTTCATATATTAGGATGCAACTGCAACTCTGGTCATGGACTTTTGCAAAAACATTTTTTATAGTTTTCATGCAATTAATTGGAGATTGATGCTTTAATATATGTTATAACAAATGTTTTCAGAATTTTTGGAAGGTAACATGGAGCATACTAATGCTTTTATGATAATGAAAAACCTCTGTCTATATGCATGTAAAACTGATTTACTGACATTAAAATTCAAGGAGTTCTTTTGCATGTGGTTCACCCACCTACATACATACACTTACCTACATAAAGGACACTGGAATGAACATGAGATTAACTGATTAGTTTATCAGATAAGTTTCCACCACGAACACACGTCTTTGAACTTCACCTCATAGGAAGATATGCACATTAACATGAGCAGTGCTGATAAACACACACACACACACACACACACACACATAGGCGAGTGTCCATGTGTAACCACACACACATACATGCCTCCTGTAATGTGTGGGTAAGATAACAGTAGAATCAATGAAGTCAAACACTGTGGACTTTGAAGACAGCATGCGTGCCCAATGTTAAAGCAACCATGACTCACAGCAGGATGCCTTTATTCCACTTAGTGAATCAGTTGATCATTAAGCCAGTAGGTCACCTCACCTCTCATGGTGAATCTGCCTGTGCCCACTGTCACACGATTAGCAAATGCTAAACATAATCATCCCTTTTGTCCCCTTACTTTCAATCTCCCATGTGTTTGCAGTTATTCCTACTTTACCACCCCATTTCTATTTCACCACTGTAGGCAATCATACTGTTGACCCATGGTGTGACAATATTACCATGTGGTGGCCCAATAGTACAGTACCAATGTCTGATGAGACAATTAAAATATTAGTGTGTTGGACCTCAAAATATAGAAGAAAACCATTCAAGTACCAAATACACCAATCTACTTACTCAGACTTGTGGGTTGGGACACACCCAAATAAAGTGTTAACTTTTCTACCTCCAGAAGTGAGCAGCACATAGTCACTTCCCTAAGGTTTTAAATGAGAAGCAGCACAGGGATAGCATTTTCAGACAAATCTTCAGTCTAGACATTTGTGGAGACAGTTGCAGTCCAGGTCTGACAGCATCACAGAAAACATAACAGCTCATGTGTAAGCATTGTAACTTCAGGCAGTCGATGACTGTAAATTATTTCAATTATTTCTACGTGTCCAAGATCAACATCAAAGAGGCTTAGCAAAGAAATAGATCGCTGATGTTGGTATTTCATGGTGATAAACCATAGCAGCAGACTTTAATGAGGAATAAGGTTGAGTGCCATCCTTTGACAAGAGCCTCATTAATGAAGTCCTGGTACTTATCTTCAGTGGATGAGAGATAACTTGCTTGTCCTCCCAGAGCGCCATGTCTTTATGCTACTAAAATGGTTTTTGTGCTTCTGGATAGTAAATGGGTGGTGATGCCTGGCATTTGTTGGCTTTAACCCTAACACCGCATGAAATGCTAATGCTTACGGATTGACATTATTCTTGAATCATTGGAATCTCAGCCCCTTGAATGTTGAAGATGTTTTTTTGTCAGCTTTCCTTTAAGAATACTTAGATTCATAGACTCATAGACATATGAACTGATATCTGCAGACTTCAACCATGTAAGCATCTTCTTCAGCAAGCTTAAGATCCATAATTTTCCTTGAAATTTCCTTCAGGAATTCAACATTAAGGATTCAAGAATCCCCACATGAGAAAGCATCAGGTATTAGGTGACAGAGGCAAGAGAAACTAGCCATTAACGGGAAGAAACCTCGAACAGAACCAGGCTCAGAGGGGGGCGGCGTTCTGTCTGGGTCCATGTTGTGTGGGGTTTAGACAGAGAGAGAAGAGGGGATTGGGGGTTGAGATGCACAGCAAACAACCATAAAAATAGTAACTATATTGCTGATAATATGAATATGACTAATAATGAGTAACATGGTAATAGTGAATATGACCATAATTAATATATGAATAATAATAACACAACTAATAATAGTAAAACACGGCGGCAGCCGACAATCCGCAGCAGTGATCCATGGAAGCCAGAGAACCACAGCCAGGCGAACTGTAACCAGGATCCACAGGAACCTGAGAGATAAGAAAACCACAGAAAGGCTCCTGGGAAGATGCCAAGTTAGTAACAGACATTAAAGAGACATGAAGCAGAAGGATGGAGAGGAAGAGGAGAGAAGGAGGAGGAGAGGGAAGAGAGAGGAGCCCAGTGTGTCATGGGGAGTACTCCGACAGTCTAAGCCTATTACAGCATAAGTAGGGGCTGGTCCAAGGCCTGAGCCAGCGCTAAACTATAGGCTTTATCACTAAGGAAGGTTTTTAGTCTACTCTTAAATGTAGAGAGGGTGTCTGCCCCCCGAACCCAAACTGGAAGGAGATTCCACAGGAGAGGAGCCTGATAGTTGAAAGCTCTGGCTCCATCACTACTTTAGAGGACTTTAGGAACCACCAGTAGGCCTGCAGTCTGGGAGCACAGTGCTCTAGTGGTGTAGTACGGTACTATGAGCTCTTTAAGATATGATGGAGCCTGACCATTAAGAGCTTTGTAGGTGAGGAGAAGGATTTTAAACTCTATTCTGGATTTTACTGGAAGTGAAGAGAAGCCAGTACAGGAGAAATATGGTCTCTTCTCTTAGTTCTCGTCAGAACAGGAGCAGCAGAATTCTGGACCAGCTGGAGAGTCTTTAAGGACTTATTGGGGCAGCCTGATAATAAGGAGTTACAATAATCCAACCTAGAAGTGACAAATGTGTGGACAGATTTTTCTGCATCATCTATAGACAGGATTGGCTGATTTTAGCAATATTACGTAGATGGAAAAAGGCAGTCCTGGAAATATGTTTTATTTGGGAGTTAAAGGACAAATCCTGATCAAAGATAATGCCCAGATTCCTCACAGTGGAGTTGGAGGCCAGAGTAGTTATATTGTTAGAAAAGGTGTCTCTGAGGTGTCTGGGGCCAAGCACAATAACTTCAGTTTTGTCTGAGTTTAGCAGCAGAAAGTTGTTGCTCATCCAGGACTTTATGTCCTTAAGGCAGACATGGAGTTTAGCCAACTGATTGGATTAATCTGCTTTATTGATAAGTATAATTGGGTATCATCTGCATAGCAGTGGAAATTAATGTGTTAATGTGAAATTAAATTAGTGTTTCCTGTTAATATTACCCAGAGGAAGCATATATAAGGTTAACAATATCGGTCCAAGCACTGAACCTTGTGGAACTCCATGTCTAACTTTAGTGTGGACAGAGGACTCCTTGTTAACATATACAAACTGAAATCGATCTGAGAAATAGGACTTAAACCAGCTTAATGCAGTTCCTTTTATGCCAATGAACTGTTCCAGTCTCAGTAATAGGATGTGATGGCCAATGGTATCAAAAGCAGCACTCAGGTCTAACAAGACCAGTACAGAGAGAAGTCCTCAGTCTGATGCCATAAGGAGGTCGTTTGTAACCTTCACCAGTGCGCTTGAAGGACTGTGGTACGTAGCCTGTTAGTAAAGACTGATTGATCATATCCAGTAAGGACGTGTTAATTAAGGGCAGGACTTCCTTAAGTACACCAGTAGGGATGGGGTCTAGAGCTCTGAGCTCTAAAGGAACACAAGGATCAATGGAGTTCTGGCTTTTTGTCAGCCAGGGTTCCTGCTCCTTCTTCCAGTGTCCATAAAAGTTTTGATAACCTCATAACTGATAGAAGTGCCTGATGGTTCTGAAACAGATCCTGCTCAAGCTTTTTTTACTACTGCCCTTACTTTGTCTTCAATATGCCATGCTGAAAGGGATGTGTGGTTTGAATGTTGGCAGCTTGAAAGTCTCTGTTGAGGTTGCGATGTGCTGCTACCACAATGTCTTCCTCCTTTTCTTTAAAACAAGTCAGTGTCCCACTTTTTCGTTCTCTGAGAGGGTCAGCTGTGAAGTGGAAGAGGTTGTTTGAAAAAGCTTTCTTATGTCGACACTTCTCTCGCTCCATATTGTCTCTGCCCTGCAAATATGAAGTAGGTTTGGTGGCAAATTAAGCCATAGTTTCTTTTCAAAATCCTCTAGACCTTCAGATTAACCCTCTCTTTTTCTGCAGTGAGCAGAGTGGTTCTAAACACTGCGGCTTGGCTCTGATCCTCCACCGACTGACTGCACTACTAGTAAACTCTGAGATAGTTCTCTAGGTAGTACCGGGTGCTTTGCATTGCTGTAGCTGCTCTTTGCACTTGGATTTGTCAGTAATCAATTCAGTAATTTCTAATATGGAAACTTTTTTTTTCAACAACTAAAAAACAATAATTCATCAACACCTGCACTGAGAAGGTTTAGTATACATACTGACATCTTAGGGCATGTTGAACTTTGTCATGCAGTGCAAGGTACAAGGCAACAGTGTAAAATAAAATGAGGGTTTCATATTTTTCTTCCGAGGTGCAGCTATGCACAGTTACAGATGGCAAATCCATGTTTTCATATAGACAGAGTTGTCTCACAGTGCTTTACAAAGTTCACTGAAATAAACAAGTGTAAGCGAACAAACAATCTCATAAAGAGTCCAGCAGTCGATGAGGCCAATGGATCAGTCCGATGGATCAGTCCGAGGCATCACCTGCCCTTTATGACCCTCCTTCTTCGGGAAGGAAAAACTCAAAAAACCCAGTGGGAAAAGAGAAACCTCCGGGAGCACCACAGTGAAGGAGAGATCCAGCTCCCAAGGACGGACAGGCTGTAGCCTTGGACAATGCACATCCATTGGTAAGATCACACCCTCATCAGTTCTATGTGCTATAAAAATTGTATATGATGCAGCCATCACATAACAACTACTTTCACCAGACACCCATCATATTCAACAGAATGTTACCACTGGTGAAAAGACCAGACCGGGCTGAACTACAACTCTGTTCTGCACTAACCGGCAACATGGATTATTATCATTATCAATGATAAAAAGAAAACATATGGGAAATGAGCTGGTACACACATTACTGAAGACACAATACAAAAAAGATCCAAACAATAATAGTTCCTCAACCAGAAAGCCTGGATCAATGGAGAGGTGAAGGCCATTCAGAAGAAGCATTCAACAACCCCAGCTGTGCTAAGAACATTTTCTGACCAGCTAGTTGATGACATCATCAATGGCGTTTGTGACATGAGTGTTCCCACCTGCTTCAAGACAGCCACGATCATCCTTGTACCTAAAAAGTCTGCACATCCTCAAAGACTGCATTCAAGAAATCTGCATTGTTCAGCTTAGCACAGCAATGGAGATCTTTTTTAAAATCTGTGTTCCACCTTGTTCACGTCATGGCTGACTGGCTCCCTTATGCTTGCAATAGCTGCAGTGAGCTGAACAGAGAATATCAAGGTGAAAATATTATTTATTGCCAGACCCATCAGCTAATTTCAGTACTGTCAAACTTCCAATTAAGAGCAAGTACCTCCAAGAAGTTACCACCATTGTTGGCTGTGTTCATCCTGGTGGTGTTCTCGCTGACCGCTTGACTGACAAGCTGTAAACCATCGACTCAGTCACCCAGCACATGTATGTTTTGTTTTCCTTTACAGTCTTAGAATGACATTCAGCTTCATTCCAGCCCAAACATCCACACACTGTTTATGGAGAATACTTAAGTGATACATCAGGTGATTTAACAGCTTCTCTCCAGTTTCTAAAACCTGAATGTTGACACACATAACAGAAAGCTTGTCGCTAATAGTTTGAATGGCCAATCATCTGTCGTAAAGAAAGATATGTACTTATGTCACATATATCACATCACATATAAAGAATGAGCATACCATGAGCCAGGGCAGATTCCTTCCACCTTTACAAGTCTCTTTAAGTTTCCAGACACGATAACCGAAGATGCGGATTCACTGAGAAAACAAATCCCACTCCCACAGTGATGCAACAGAACTGTCCAAGGACATGAAACGAGAGGCTACACCAGTGTTTGGTGGACCTGCCCCTGGGAACAGAGACTCACAGTATGTCAGTACCATTATCAACAGGCCTTTTAATATATTCCGCCAGTGTTTCATATACAGTGTACACAACATTTTATGTTGAACTTGGCGTTAGTGTGTTGTTTCCTCTCCGAAGAATATTCTAGTAGGACCCCCAACACAAATATGAACCTGAAAATCAGCAGAACATGTGTACTGTAAAGCAAGGGACTCCAGACGTTGCTCCAACCCATCCCAGTTCTACCCAAGAAGTACAGTCAGGCTGCATTAAATCCTCCCCTTATGGCTGAAGTAAATTCAGATAATTGGAGTATTAGATTATTTAGGCCTTGCCCAATCCTAACATAATTGCATTATGCTAGCATGCACCCCAGCTTACTTAGTCTCAGGTTTGTTAGCCCACAACCTGTGTGCCATGAGCCAGCTAGCCTGCCACCGGCCTGTCCCCATCCCTTGAATTTCAATGGTCTCGTCTCTCCCCCCAGCTACATTCCATTTCTATACACTCTATAATCATAAAAGTGATTCAAGAAACAGCTTTGCCGTTGTAGTATTCCTCGAATATTTACAAAGCAAAAATGATCTACTGTGCTGTTCTCCAACAGTAGGCAGGGAGTGGCTAAGGAGGGAGGACGTAAGGGAGGAGAGGGGGTATTTTCATGTTAAAGGCACAATCTGTGTTTAAGATTGGACCAGTTGGTAATAGCCTACCAACCCTAACCCACAACACATGAACACACATTTCCTGACAACTGCTGGAGGAAGAGTCCATGATAAAGATAACAAGACCGGCCACCACAGTCACCATGGCTCCACCGTTGGGTTTTATTTGTTCTGGATACAACCACTGACTGACGGCCTCTCAGCTTTTCAGTCTATCGAATATACAATACGGTTCTTTGTGGAACCCTCAGAAGACAAGAGGGTTATAGGTGAAAACCATAGAAAAAAGGCTATTCTTAGAGCTGCTCTGGCTGGGTTCTAGATTAAACCCTTGGAATATAAAATAGTACTTGGTAGAACCATATTGGTGGCACCCTTAGCATTTGGAAAGGTTCTGTTTAGAACCCCCAGAGTGGCTTCTGTGGGGAACCACAGGTACAGTCCTTTTATGTTGGCATCTAGGTATAATCCCCTGAAAGGGCTTTCTACGGTTTCAGTCATTTCTACTCTAGTCTATGGATGTCCTCCTTGAGATGAGTAATGTTTCTGTTTGCAGCAGTCTTCACAGGGCATTGAATCTGATCCAGACATACTAGGACTGTTGTGTGGGAGAGGGGTGTCAGTCTCTCAAGTGGTAGACCGTGGCTGGCACAGGGAGGAGAAATCAAGAGTCTAAGAGAGATACTCAGGTCAAAAAGTCTTGGAGTGCCGGTTGACTACTTTGGCTAAAAAAAAGCAAGTGCTATCTAACTGCTGATTCTGTAGCAGACCTCAGATATATCAAGGTTAAAAAGGGGAAAACGCTGACAGGGATCAAGCAGTGAGCAGCCGCACAGCTTTGCAGTGTGATAACATTGACGAAGACACTGTGGTTTTAACACGCGTATACTTTGAATAAATCCCTGAAGTCCTCTGCAGGTCTGCACTTGGCTCATTCCCTTCACTCACTGTGTGACACTAGCCTGACTTTGGAATTGAGTGCATAACTCAAAGTGTTTCCATACGACGTCTCTCTCTGTCTCTGTTTGTCAGTCACTCTAACAGCCCACACAGGATGGGACACAGCACCACCGTGCCTAAGACAGCAGCATTTGTTCATAACACATGCTTTCACGTAGACTTGACTTAAGTAACCTATACATGTGGTTTTAAAGGAAGTGTTCATGTGTGAGGAGCAGTTGACAGCTGAAGTTCATGGTTCAGTGCTTCTTGCTCCAGCATGCTTAGTGCTTCAACAAAAACTGATGATGTAGGACAGTAGAAGTACATGGTATTCAGGGTCTGACATCTGGGAACGGTTGAGTGGGTGTATGTGTTTGGGCATGAATATGGAGTCATAAAATGAGCGTGGGAGCCAGCTGTATGTCAGAGCACAACAACAGCAAGAAGGACGTGATGCCAACACGCCTGGATCTTGTTTCAGTCAGTAGCTTGCAACAAACTGCAACTAGGCTAGACTTGTTTCCCTACAGAAAGTTCTCTGAAAAAAGAGGACTCTTACTTTTGCTGTTATGGTCCAGTGTTTCTCCTCTGGCAGTGAAAAATGTCTTACTTTCCTCTTAGTTTCTATCCCACTCTGCTGCGGTCCTTGGTTCCTTTAGTAGGTTGCTGTCCGGTCTCTCTCTCCTCAGGTCATTCCTTTTCCTCTCAAACACAACAGAGTCTGCCAGAAAGTCTTCCTCCTTTAACAAAGTGGAGGAGTGGAGAGGAAGAGGAGGAGGAAATAAGGATTGAGAGAAAGAGGAGAGCAAAGCCTAATTCTTAGGAGGAGGAGGAGCTCCAAGCATAACTCTAACCCAAATGGGAAAATAACAAAAACACAGAAGAGAAGGCGCAGACGAGTGCTGTGTGTGGGAGAAACAGTACACACAGTGAGGAGGGTTAGAGCAGAGGAAGCTTGGTCTCCATCTCAGCTTAACATCAACATTAAACCACTGCTTTGAACAAAAACAATAATAATGGCAAGTCTTTTTTAGCGCAGTGACAATTTTTCCTTTTCTGGGGTTCATACAAAACCAAAACTGACAGAACAAAGTCCTCCATCTGTCCAGAGATCCATTAAGAAGAGGTGACGCTGCTAAATATTTTGGTTAGTTGCTGTTGGGCCTCTCAGCTGCACCACACACTAACAGGCACATGCATTGAATGCCAGCGACAGAAAAGGATGCAGGCCTCACCTGAACTCCAGTGGGCTCAGCCTTCTGCACACAGTCGCTGCACTCGTGCCCTGCAGCTGTACAAGCACACTGAGCACAAAAGCTTTGAGAGGGCGCTACTCAGTCTGAAAGTCAAGCTTTGACAGTACACAGCAGAACTGGATCTTGTCTGTGCAGAGGGAGGACGGACATGTGAGCAGGACGGAGGGACTGCGTATCTCCTGCACATCTGAGACAGCAACAGGGATTCTCACACTAATGATCAAAGCTGCTCCTGCTCACTTTTGGCAGTCTGAAACCTCTGAGTGGAAACTCACACTGAGAGAACACTTCCTTCTCCCTTCAAAATAAAAGCTGGGACAGTGGTGTTTTTTAACCACCAGATGGTAATAAAGAGCAGCATTTGGTGTCTATCATATTAAAACCCAGATGTGTTTACACTAAATGACTAAAATCACATTCAGTTTGTTGGTAGATTATCTAACTTTTAAAGCATTATGGCTTCATGTAAGCTGATATTTATGATGTGATTTTGTGGACCAGATGTTTTCTTTTTCTGTTTTGTTAAAAAAAAAAAGATTAGCGCTGTTAAAATAGGATTTATGAATGAGGTTCATTGCCACTTCTGAGCAGGTTGCTGCCGTCTGAAACTGAAGTCTGATATGGGGTGGTTGGGTTTACTGTGGTCTGATTTTTAAAAGAACAATAAAATTGGAAATAAAATACAACATACCAGGTGACTATATCAGGTGACTGCAAGGGGAATGTTTGGATCACCAAAATTTAATAAACAAAGTACACAAAATGTTTTAATGTGTTTTATGTAAATTATAGGCTAAATGATAATATACATCAGTCACACGTCGTCCTAAATGGGTAAAATATTCATCAGCTCTTTGTGCAGACTTTAACTTTGAAAAAGACATGACCCTGATGTGTGGATGTGGATGTGTACTTTGCAACCTCTTGTCCAATGCTCAAAAGCCAAACAGCTGGAGGAAACTGAGAAAGCAGACTCAGAAACAAGTGTGCTTGAACGTGTGCGATCAAATCTGATTCTGCTGTTATCACAGACTGAATTTATTTCCAGCTCTCTAAAATCTCTTGTCCTCAATATGCTTTCTTATGTGTTGTCTCTCACACTTGCACTGATTTGGGGTCAGCGCTCTCTGACGCCCATCTCGTGCCACCAACACAAGCCCAAGACCAAAATACTTGATGAGCGCTGTCGTTCATCGTCTATCATGGTCTCAGCAAGAAGCAGCACCCCGCTCTCTGCTGGCTTCTGCCCTTTGATTGTTCTCCTCATCAGGTTGTTAAATGCTTACGCCAACGCTTCGTTTGCCTCTTTTGGCCACTGACACCAATGCACAAGGTAACCATTAGCGTCTGTGTGAGCATTTGTATGAGATGCTGGAGGCTATTGTGGTATAAAGAGCAGCAAGGTCTGCGTAGAGAGGAGACACACAGGGTTTTCACCCAGGAGAGCAGTGTTTTAACATACGTCTAACCTTAACTCTTACGCCTTCAGCTATGTTAGACGGACAGAGGCTGGTGCATCTCATAAAGAGGGGAATGGATGCCTATTGTGCGCGTATCAGATGTCAGAACATGACAAAGCATCAGTATTTGACAACCTGAGAACAGGTTGGCTCACAGTACATCAGATTCGTCCTCCTGAGTATCTTGGGTCCAGTTTAATTTGGACCAGAATGCAACATTGGATTGGATCCAGATATAAACTTTTCCAGGTTACCAATTCAACATCACCAGTGCTCTTAATGTTATTACACATCACAATGTAGGCTACAAGCTATGTCAAGACATACAAGCAGAATAGCCAGAGGCACAACACAGCACAATAGAACAATAGAACAATACAAACACAAAAATGTCGGATGTCAGAACGTTCAGAGTTCTTCTTTCTTTGAGGACAGACCTGTATTTTGAAGCTGTGTTTTTAGGAGGTGGATCTTAAGTCTGGCTTTGATTTGCTGTGGTTGGGTAAGAATGGACCATGCTGCTTGAGCATGGTCCTTTGTTGCCTTCCAATTCTTCCATCTAAAATTGAGGTGCTCCCTGGTCCTGTCCCGGCCAGACCCCATGGCACCCACATCCTGGGTGATTTCAACCCAAATGTCTTTTTTCATTTTGTTATTCAGCTCTCCACCCGTAGTAGAATTCAGACGTCCTATTATTGATCCATAATGACACTTAACAGCCTCCAGCAGTACAGGAGTTTGTGCAACAGTGAAATCTTGTTGAGTCTTTTTGAGTCCATGGATCAACCTGTCTGCTGTACTGAACCCCAACGGGTCGAGCTGTCACAGTCTGTCTGTGGAAGAATGGGTTCCATGTCCAATACTGTTGTGGTTATTAACTGTACTCTGTATGAGAGGGAGTGGGAGGACACGGGGGGGGGGGGGCACAGCACCAACATCAGTCGTGAAGTAGCCTGGGACTGTCCATGAGCACTCTATAGAGAGAACTCCAAACCAATCAACTGGATGACATAATATTAGAAAACAGTGCCTGTGCCAAATGTGATCGATATGGGCTGTGGGGGGGCCATGCTATGGTAGCTCTTTCTATTCACAAACTCCCCTCCTCTTGCATGGTATGTGCAATCAGTCACACCAGTGGTGTTAGGCACCCTGCCTAGTGAGAAAAAATCTTTGTCTGGGTTATTTCATCTTCATTTTCAGGGAATTAAACAAATTGACCCAGAAGACTGGCGAGGGCAGATCTCATTGATTCCAGCACATGGCCCACTGTGGATTTAGTCACTGCCGCCCACTCAGCTTCTCTTCAGGTAGTGAACTTGTGCTCCTGACACCGGTGGTCCAAGCGTCTGCACCAGCCCACCTTTTGCCAGACGCGTACGGGCATTTGTTACACTTAAACCAGTTTTAAAAGTCTCTTCAGGAAGCAGTATTTTACAAATCGACAACATGTGCCAACTGAGTTATCTTTATGACAACTGAGCAAACTCCATTCTCAGAAGAACCATCAAAAAAGCTAGTAAGTGGACCTTCAGTTAATAAGTGCACATTTACATTACATCTTCCAGGAGATAAAGCTAAATCCTACATGCTGGTGTGAGTAATCATACTAGTATACATAGAAATAAGGAAGTAAACTCAGTGACTGTTAATTACGATTTTGGAATCTCGAAGCACTAGAACAATGCAGCCTGCCTCTGTTATGCATTGGAGTGTTGTGTTTGGAACTGTGTTTGACAGAGAGACACAGACGCACATTTCTCCACAAAAGCCTGTGGCTGTATGTGTGTGAGTTCACGTCTAGAACACTGGTTGCCAGAGAGAGACATCTTTTCCACCATCCGCCTGCAAGGACAAAGAGCACAGCAGGTCACAGCTTCCATCTGCAGCAGTGTCTCAGCCAGCATCATTATGGAAGCAGGACACAAAAACAAGAAGGCGGGAGTTTCACATATTGTCAGGTTTAGGTTTCAGCAAAGACCTGAGCTTTTAACAGCTGAACTGTAAAGATCCGACTGACTCGTTCCCTCCACAGCGTGTCTGTGGTTTCGTTGAGCAGAACGCCTACATTTGCACTGCTTCTCTGGCCAGAACTCTCATTTACCGAACATCTTCATGTGCTTGGAATAGCTACAGCATATGAGTGTTCCCTCAGCTGACAATCTACATGGCTCCTAGAGAATATCATCTGGAAAAAAGGTGACGCTTTCTACAGCCAATTTGAGCCAAAAGTCAGAACGTAAGTTTGCAGCATAGATCACCTTGGCGATTTAGCCAGGTTAAAAGAGAGCCACCTTCATTGCACTGTGAGATCTAGCTTTAGGCTTAAAGGGGACGTATTCCACTAAATGCACTTTTTAATGTCTTTTCAGTTAGGGGTAATGTACAGCGAGGCGGTCATCACTGCAAAACGAACCCCTTCAGAATGATTTAAGACCCTGACGCTAAGTGGAGCATCATTGCAACCAATTTGCAATCATGACCCCCGCTCACTGTACATTATCCCGCTTATTGTACCACTTATTGATTTGAAGATGATTTTCTTGCTTCCGCTATCAGAACTGTGCCTTCAGCAACAGTCCGTTATACAGAAATAACAGACTGAAGATTGCCATAACTGACCAATTTCAATCGAATGGAATTGAATCGTGTTCAACAACAGTGTGTAATAGATATAATATATGTGCCTGGTGTCCCTGGAGACCCTGAGACTATGAGAAAAGGTCATCCTCTCTCTTCCTCTTTCTCCGTCTTTCAGTAAATATGTGTAAGAATGTTCCGTTTAGTTTTGGCCGTGTGTGTGACGTCAGCTGCAGGGATCTGTTGACATGTGACCTAGCTCTACTAATAAGATGTTGAAGGTACAAACAAATCATGCAAATTGTTCAGTTGTTGGCTGTAAAACTCTAATAACAGTGTTCATAACAGTGTTCCTCCCCCATCTAAAGAGATGAGGACCAGAGGATTCTGTGTCCTCACAGCCACTGCAAAACACAGCTGTGTAACATTATTTTACTTGGGTCTGCTTTATTAAAGAGAGAGAAGCTGTAGAAAGTATACAGCACATTTTTCAGTGTTAATGTATCACTAATAGGGTTAAATTTAACACTATTTCCAGTGTATTTGGTGCCATTCGGAATTAGTGTTAAATTGACTCTTGCCCCAGTGTTAAAATTTTAGAGTTAAATTAACTTTAAGTTACACTATAGTGTAACTTAAACATAACACTATAGGCTACGAGGTATAACTGAGGGGTGTACATTTCATTCTGAGGAGTGCTGACAAATCAACTGTGATTGTGTTAAATTCTGGTTTACACTACTTACACTACAATGAGCTATTACAAGTTAACACTGGAGGGTCAAATAACTCTCATAAGTGATGTTGATTCACAAAAATGTGTCAATAATAAACCCTCTTTCAGTGAAAAACAGTGTTAAGGAGTTGAATCCTAACATTTATTAACACTCCTCGGGACTCTTAGTGTCAAATTACATCTAAGCACATTTTATTAGCTTCTTCCCCAAAGCTGTCACCTTTTTGAACTCTGATCTGCACTGACGTTTCTGCACTGATGTCACCTCATTATTACTTTACTGCATTCCAGCACTGATGCCACTTATTTAATTATTTATTACTGTGTTTTTATACTGTGTTATACTTTTTTTTGTGCCTGCAGTTTGCATACCAGGCCGACATCGGTGTGGAGGATGCCCTGATCTATATGCGTCACAGAGCCTATTCACACCTGGAGAAGCCACAAAGCACCGTGAGGATTATGTTTTTTGACTTTTCCAGCGTTTTTGACACGGTGCAGCTGCTCCAGCTGGCTGAGAAACTCTCTGTGTTGCAGGTGGACCAGGATCTTGTGGCCTGGATCCCAGACTACCTGACAGGATCCTGGTCCTGGTTCTCCTGCTCTGGTTCTCTGGCTTCATGAATCACTGCTGCGGATCGTCGGCCACCCATCATGTTTTTCAATGTTACCATATTGCTAATTATTAGTCACACTCCTATTGTCAGTGCTATAGCTGCTGTTAGTATGTTGGTCGCTGTTTGTTCTCTCTCTCTGTCCAACCTCCACCCAACACATTGAGCCTGGGTCTGTTGGAGGTTTCTTCCTGTTAAAGGGGAGTTCTTCCTCCACTGTTTCCTAATATAATATCTGATGCTGCTCATGTGGGGATTGTTGAATCCTTAATGTTGAATTCCTGAATCGTTGGGTCTCTCTCTAATTAAAGAGTTTGGTCTAGACCTGCTCTTTATGGAAAGATAACGCTGTTATGAATTAGCACTATATTAATAAAGATTGATTGATTGATTGATTGATTGATTGATTGAGGGACAGTACCTGCTGATTTGCAGACTGGGGTAGTGGTCCCCATTTTTTAAAAGGGGGACCAAATGGTGTACTGTAACTATCAGGGTGTCACACTGCTCCCAGGGAGAGTCTACTCCAGGGTGATGGGTAGACTGAGTGCACTGGGAAATAGATATAAAGAAAAACAATGGAAGGTGTGTCCAAACTTTTGACTGCTACTGTACATTGAAACCTTGATACCGTATGTTTGATAAATGGGATGGGGGTGGTTCTGATGGTCCCTGTTAGGTTAGCAGCATTCTTCTAATCTAAGGACAGGGCAGGATTTTTATCATCTACTATCATCAACCTGTTGGCCCTGAGTGGCCCTCTCTCTCTCTCCCTGTCCTCCTCCTCCTGATAAGATGTCTTGTTGTCCACTACGCACCATTAACCTTTTATGTTGAGTGATGATTAGAGTCCTAATTGAAATACTGATCTGTGTCACTGTTTCCTGTACACTGTAGTGTTCCCATCAGCCTTGGATTGATCTTTCATACTTGATGTGTTTCCACTGACCTGATGCCAATTATGATTTTATGAGCTGATGACACACTATCTCCATGACAACTGAGCAAACTCCATCAGCTGATGAGAAAAGTAAAATGTGGTTGAGAGCTCTGGGGAAAGGCTAGTGAGTAAGCAGTTGTTTAAGATTATTTTGTCAAAGTACATGACGGTAACTAGACGTGACTAATCTTAAAATGATTATCTGTTACGCTACACCAAACATTCCCAAATGTAATGATAGGAATTATCATAGCTGTCAGGTATGTGTACATCAAATGTTCCATTGTATTAACGTCTATTCCCTCCTCATACTTTGCGTTGGTTCAGCCACTTATAACTCCAGTTGTTATTTACTATCAGTGTGTGAATAAGATATCACTGGGAATTGCATCAGTATATTTCAGTGTGTGTACAGAACTGAGGAGCAGCAGCTCATTGTCTGATAATACACATCATAGACCGTACTTTAATGAACATGGTGCAGCTCCACGTCCACTACACTGCTCTTCAGCATCTTACGAAAGAAGCACTTCAGCTGAGTTTTCTTTCACCGTTTGGCTGCACTACTTTCAAACATCCACTAGATGTCCCCATTAGTGAGGGAAACTGCTGAAGACATCACCCAGATGAGTGTTTGTTGAGATTTGTAAACCCTGGATAATCAGGATTCAGCTGGTAAATCTACGTTCCTCTTATCTTCACCTATGAATTCAACTATTATCCTACATACTCTGCATATACAGTATGGCCCCACACTGACCAGTGGTCCTCTGGACTCACTGCTGTGTTCAGAGACTAAAACTGCACCTCCATGTCTCTACAAACTCATGCTTGTCTCAGCCAATTATTTATGGGTGTAGATCACATTAAGTCTGTGTAAGGAGCTCAGGGGCCCTTTTTAGAAGCTCAGGTTTTTGACCATTAGGCTGTAATGAGGTGGGCAAAAATGAGCTAAAGCAGTACAGTGTGTCCCACCTTCAGACAAAGTTTATTGGTTATTGATTTAATTTTCTGCACTGATTAACAGCCATTTCAGAATATGTAAAAATAAATATTGGACAAACATACACTTCAGTTTGGTATTAGTGAGCTACTCAGCTGTAACATCCAATATACTGTGTGTGTTCTGTGGTATGCCCTGCATATGTCTGGACATGGTTTTGATGCGGGGTAGAGAACAGAAACCCTCTAGTGATTGGATTAAACCTCCTCAACCCTGGCTGCTTGCCAACTAGCCAGGAGTACACTCTGTCCTACACTACACTGTCTTCACTGGTTTTCATATACAAAGTTAAGGGAAGGTTAGCGTGCGTGTTGTGCTTGGATCGGTCTTTCCTCAAAGTCTCCACGAACACCACACCTCCTGTTCTTCAATCAGAGCAAATGGTAAAGAAGACCTCTATTACTGAAAACACTCCACTTTAGTTTACAGGAGGTTAATATTAGAACTATCTGGAGCCTTTGCCAGTATATACATGAGAGAGGAGCAGGATAAACCGTGGCCAGGTCACTAGTCTGTCACAGGGCTAGAAACACATTCAGACTCATGCCCACACCCACTGTCTCTGTGTTCTGGACTGTGGGTGGAAACTGGATCGGCTGTCAGTTGTCGATGGGATATAGATTTCAAATTATACCAAAGGCAAACATTTTTCATCATTCTTCAGAACTACATTCTTTTTGCCATTGTGTCATCAAAACTCTGGTTAATATCATTACATTATATGGTATATGGTGAACACTGCAGTAAATGGTTTGCTGTATAAATATCGAAAATTGGATTTTTCTAAGTGATAAAGTGCAAAGACGGCATAAAAAAGACCATCGCAAGAAACTGGTGGAGAATCATGTCTGAGCTTGTGAACATGTCATTATCATCACATGTCATTATTCCTACAGGATGTGAATGCAGCCTGCAGACTCCATGGAGAGCATTGGTCTACACGTGCCACTTGGTTATCCAATGTGTAGAACAACAGGTCTGCCATGTGAGCTGCCTCAGCCCTATGTTGAGTGGCTCACAGGCGACCAATAGGAGAAAATCTGCGTGGCTGGTCCATATGCAGCCAATCAGAAAAATCTCAGCTCGCACCAGTGGGCGTGGCTACAGAGCTGGAGCTGACCTAACTTGGACATGAATAGGATCTCCTCTGTCTATGTAGCTATGGGATCTGTCAGTCTCTTCCTGTGTCGCTTCATATGCTCATCTAAACAGAATTCAAGCATATAAAAAGGAAATGACAATGTGTCGGCACTTTCCAGTAGCTGCCAGATGGCTGCAAAAACACGATGCACCTCAGCTGCCAAACAATACATCTCTCACCTTGTCATTTGTCGCCCTGACTAAATGATAGCAAGCTCACCTTCTGTCATTTGTCACCTATTTTATTTCCTCACAACATGTATTATGTTATAAATTTGGAAAATATATGATGCAAACTTAACTAATACTGTAAAACTCCTTGTTTATCGGTTGCCTTTCTGGCAATAAGGGCGAGCCTCTGACTGCTCCTTTACTTCTCTAGAACAGGGACATATATTCCTCCTCTGATTGCCTCTGCCGTCACCTTTCATGTGATGTATTCCAAGGGGAAAGTTCCATGGCCTACTTCTCCTGGACCTGAGACTGACAGAGGAAGTGGGTGCTAAAAGATGCTGACTCAGAGTGGTTTTTCGATGTTGCTGTTGTGTAATAAACCCAACAAACAACACTACATTTCACCTCTGTTTGTCACCTTGATTATCACAGTACCATTTGGTAGGGGACGCTGTGTGTCTCAGTGCTGTGGACCGTGAATGCTGTAACAACACACAGATTTAATGCGTCTCATCTCAAGCAAAATGTAAATCAAACGACATCCATGGGAGTGGGGCTCATGGGGGTTGTTTTTGGCTACCACAAAAGTTTGGTAACATACAGTCTAGGTATTTCTAAAACTGAAGGACTTTGTGTCGCAGATTCATTGACAACAGATTTCTCTGACACCATGACAACACGTACATACCACACACAGTAGCTGCTGTGCTACTCTGAGAACAAACCGCGGTCCAAACATGCACATGCATGCTGTGGCCTGGACCGGTTTCATTCTTGTTTGGCTGAATCAGCTCTGCAGAGCACTGCTGGCAGCAGGTCGAAGGCTGCGTGTTCGTCTGCAAATATCTGTGTGTGTTCTTCTATACTGTGCATCACATAATTTAGCTTTGAATTACTACTTCCAATGAATAAACAAGAGAGTCATTAATATGTTAACTGTGGGGTGGTCAGTGTATCTTCAATAAGCCTTTCATTTAGTGTTACTGAATATTGTCGTGTTTTATTCTCTCCAGTGGACAAAATGTAGATATAGTTATGCCTGGGTGACACGTTGAACTGTTTGTATTTTACTCAAGTAAGAAGAATTTGGTGATAATATTCTAAACGTTAGTTCGCTGGCAGTCTACGGCTACTTGTGTCACACACAACATGAAGTTCACTGCGAGCAGAAGAAATCCAGGTGTAGTCTGCGTCCAGGGAGAGGCTGCAGCAGAGCTCAGGTCTGCTGGTTAGTCATGTGGTCACAATGAGGCATTGCTACAGCAGGTGAGCCAGTTCCCAGTAAATGAAACATTTCATCCAGTCTGTGGAAGCAAAGGAAGACATGATGTATCTGTATGGAAATAACCTTGGCACATTGTAAAACGACCAACTTCTGTCTGCCTCTCAGCACACCGCCACACTGTTTCAGGGCTTTTTCCACATTTGCCTGCAGTTGCTAGGGGAAGTGACGTCACCAGCGAATGACAGCTTTCACGGTGGAGGAGACGTCGGACCGTTGAGTGGAGCGGCGAACGACTGGGAGCGAGTCGACCTGCGAAATCCGTCTCCATCTTCATGCTTCTTGGCAACAATGACCCCCAAAATGCGGAGAACATAAACTACGCCTTTTACACTATCGGGCGATATCGATATTATAGGTCTTCGTTCCTCAGAAAGATAGAAAAGGGATGGTGACATTTACATTGTTTCAGAAGGAACTGGGATTGTGGGGGACGGGGTGATGTCAGTGTGAGTTAATGGGGTTGTAAACCGGTCACGGAAGGTGGACTATTTGCCGAGGTGCTGCAAACAAAGGCTGAAAGGCTGAGCAGTGCGGAAAAACACCGTTCATTTCCCGGGGACAAGCGGAGCAGCAGACGTAGCGCTAGCTAACAGCGACATGGAGCTCAGAGTGGGAAACCGATACAGACTGGGCAGGAAAATAGGAAGTGGCTCTTTCGGCGACATCTATTTGGGTGAGTAACGTGTTATTTTCCGCTTGCTGGCACGTACACTACGCAGGTGTCGTCCCCGGCCCTTCGCCGTTACTGACAGCCAGCCCACACCACCGGAGGGTCACGTTATGTCACGCTCGTATTAACCTCGGCCCGTTACGTCAGCACGGACCGGTCGGTGTTTGTCAGTGAGCTGCTGAGCCTGCTGCCTCAGCAGGGGGAACTTAGGAGGAACCCCACCGCATTACATGAAGCTTCCCAGCAAACTGTCATCTGCCACCGTGGACATAGTACATCCCATAATACACCTGACAGGCGACAGCCAAGGCTTTCGTTTTGCTCCTCATAGAAATTACAACTAAGTAAATAGATAGCCTGAGATGGCTCATCCTGCTGTGTGTGTGTGTGTGTGTGTGTGTGTGTGTGTGTGTGTGTGTGTGAGTGAGAGAGTGTGTGTGAGAGTGTGTGTGAGAGTGTGTGTGAGAGTGTGTGAGAGTGTGTGTGAGTGTGTGTGTGTCCTCAGATCTGTTGCATGCTAAACAGAAACCAGTGGACCCACTATAACCAGTCCTATCAGCCCCTCTCACTTGTCCAACATAGCTTCTTTTTCAGTCTCATAGAGCCGTTGTGTAGTCATGTGAAAATGTTTGTGATGACTTAACCAATGGTCACACTGGTTTTTCCGGTCGAGGAAGACATCAGTTTCCTCTCATGCAAAACAGCCTTTGATATGCAGGTTTAGGAAGCTTCTCAGTAAGCAGTTATTTACAACTCGGTTTAATCTCCCCATGTCATAGCAACGTGCCGGGGTAGTCTCCTTCTCTCACAGAGCCTGTAATACCTTCTCCAGGTGTGGGCATGTTACCTGTCTGTTCTTGACAGAAGCCTGTAGAAATTGGAGTCCATCCCACATGAATACTGAGTTTGGCACCGCACATGGTACAAACGGTGAAAAAGTATCTGATTTCCTTTGGATAACTTGGGCTGGTTGCAGCCCCCTCTTGGTGAAGCGTCGGAGTGGATGTGGAAACTGTCCTTAATAGGTGACTGCGACCAGCTAATGTTCCCCCGGTGTTCCCACCCGGCCATAGAGGAATGTCCACTGAGTGAAACAACTTGGATGCATGAATAGTGAACTTTGTGATGTTTGAGACTGAAGAGAGGTTTTGGAACTTTAGAAATGGGGCAGCAACAACAGCCAGCAGACACCAGGGTGACAGAATTAGAGGAAATGGACACATCAGTGGAAGTCATTGCTAGTTTTCTCAAACGGGAAGCGTTGGTTTCTCAAACCCATGAAGCGTCCCGTATTATGTGAAACACAAAAGCTGCTTTCAGGGCTACAAGTAACGATTAGTTTCCTTATCAATTATTTTGTCTGCTATTTTCACAAAGAACTGTATGATCTATTAAATGTTCAAAAATAGTGATTAGTGGCATTTAAGCTTGATAAACTACTAAAACAATCAATTATCAAAACTGTGGCTGAATAATGTTCTGTAAGTAGGCCAGGGTTTCTGGTCCAGATTTCAGTGTCCCAGTTGATAGGCAGGTTATATAAAGAATGAAATCATCAAATCATCCAGCCATTATCTATACTGCTTATCCATCAGGGGAGCTGGAGCCAATCCCAGCTGACTTTGGATGAGAGGCGGGGTCATCCTGGACCGGTCGCCAGCCAATCACAGGGCCACACACAGAGACAGACAAACACTCAGACTCACCAATTAACCTAACCTGCATGTCTTTGGATTGTGGGAGGAAGCCGTAGTACTCGGAGAAACCCCACACAATAAAGTCCTGTCAGTTGAACATGAAACATGTCTGCTGACTGCGTGTTAGTGGCTCCACCTGCAGCACAACACACAGGTGTCAGGTAGTGGAGTCACAGGAAAAACAAGACGTGAGGTTTAGTTTCAAGATTGTGTTTTTAGACCCAGAACTGCACTGTGAAACTTCAACTTTGCCACTGACTTTGTGCAATAAGTTTATATCTACAGGCCTCAGTACACACAGGACACTTTCTGACTTGTTTCCGTGTAAAAGGGCTGTGTACACCAGTCATGACTTTCAAATATTCGCTCATCTCAAATCTGAAAAAATAACGTAGAACTGCAGAGCGACAGGCCTGGTGTGAATGAAATGTATGAAAAATCAATGTGATCTCTTATCAGTTACAGTAACTAATCACAAAGTAAAGCAGAGAAATATGAAAAATCTCCGTATCTGACGAGAATTCAGAAGAACTATACTAGATCATCGTCCCCGCCATCTCGTCAGGGGTGTCATGGGAGGCATGGCTGAGGTGAACACAGGTGTGTGTGCTGGTGTTAGGTAGTCCTCCAGACAAGTAGACAGAGAGAAGCTCTGGTCAAACCCGACTCACCAGCATCATAGCTGGAAGCACTGCAGTTGGTTTTAAGTAAGCATGCCTGGGTCATCAGACATGACTGTACATGGAGAAGTTCAGACTGCTGAGCACTCCTATCATGTTGTTGGACTCTTGATAGATAGTTTTAAAAAAATAGCTTGATACTTGCCGACTTGCCATAGATGCCCCGGAGTGTGGCTGCAATGCCCCTACTAAAAGTGAACTACCCACACAGTCTGGTATGGTCTGTTGGAACTTAAATCCTTCAAAGAAACTTGTGGATTTCCTCCTTTAAACAACATGCAACGCAGCAAATTAACAAACGTATGTTTCCCACAGTCTCCATCATCACGTGGGATGTTTTCTCTCACCCTCACCAATATATGTGTAGCGTAATGTTAACTTAAGGATTAATAGCTAACACCTCCTCCTAAGTGATGTGTACTGTACAGATGAAGTATTAAACAAGTCCACCAGGATATTACTTCAAGTTTGCGATCCTTAGTGCAGAGCTGGGCTTCTAATTCACTGAGCTTCACCTCCAACATCATAAACTGCACTTAGTCTGTACCGTTACCATGATTAACACATGTTGAATTTGATGTTCTTATCTCTAAGGCGTAACATTTCTGCCTGTATGCTGAATGAACTCTCATGGTTAAGGTTCTAAACAGCTTTGAAAGACCTATTTTATTGACTGATTGCTGATCCTTCACTCCTCCTAACCAGCCGGTCGGTGCCTCAAGACATCACCAGCTGTTTCAATCTGACATCTTAGAGCAAAAGGCATCTGGCGAGTTTAAAAACAAGCCTCACCTCATCTGTTCAGGAGACATTTTGGCCTTTGTTGTGACTCAGAAACAGACATCTATAGGAAAGTTTGGTCTGGTTATGAACCGGAGCACCTGCAGATGAATTCGATGCCCGGTTCCATGTTCTGATGTTTCTGTTGTCTTTGCTGCCATCTAGTTTATTTTGAACAACTTAATTACAACAGTTACACTAAACAGCTGGGGTGTAATATTACACAGAATTCATGGTTCAGTATGTACCTTGGTTTTGGTACCTTTTCTGTGTGACTACAGCAGAAAAACTTTGGTCTTGGAAAATGTAAATGATCCAACATTGGCTCATTGGTCATAAGTTGTACTAAAACAGTTTAGTCTTGTTGCAGTGGAAAAGGAAGACTACCTTTTTCTTTGTTGCACGGAGTCAGGCCAGCTGCTGACAGCTGTATTCTGCTGATTTATGGTGTGACTGTGTATAAAGTAGTTAAACCAGCTCCACTTCCACCTCCAGCAGCTCCAACAGTAACATGCTGCTCTAACACTGATGCTTCACTGGTAATAATCTAATGATGTCATGTATAATAACACAGGGTCTCTCCCTCAGAACCGCCTCTGGATATATTGGACAATATATGAACAATGGTGCATATTTTAAAAATAGTGTTGCCCTGTGTCAGTGTTGTGGGTCTCTGGTTTGTGATTCAGATGGCAGTGACAGCAAATTGTAACCAGCATAACCAGAAAAGTACAAAAGTATTAGCATCAAAATATCCTTAATGCATGTACTTCTTCTCAGAATATTTATTCTATTATTGGATTATAACTATGAATGCATTAATGTGTTCTCTCTTTTTGTACTGTTAATCCAATTCTGTAAAATAACTAAAGCTGTCAGATGAATATAGTTAATTACAAAGTACAATATTTGCTTCTGAGATGTAGTAGAGTAGAAGTATAAGGTTATGGACCAGAAAATAGAAATACTCAAGTAAAGTACAAGTACCGCAAAGTAGTACTTAAGTACTGCACTTGTAAATATACTGCTAAGGCAGAACCTGTGGTTGCAGCTAATGCACATGGAAAAATACTTATGTATTTGTGCAAAATGTCAATCTTGGATTCACAAATACTTTTGCATAGCGTATTAAATGTATGAATCATTTCATATTCAGTCAGATGTCAGTTAAGTGACACTAGTTGACTCTTAGTATTGACCCATTAGTATTAATAGTTCTGAGACAAATCTCTCTCCT
The DNA here is from genome assembly GCF_042242105.1 of Pempheris klunzingeri. Classification (NCBI taxonomy): domain Eukaryota; kingdom Metazoa; phylum Chordata; class Actinopteri; order Acropomatiformes; family Pempheridae; genus Pempheris; species Pempheris klunzingeri. Next base: position 19,793,792 of record NC_092031.1, read on the forward strand.
TTGGTGGCGCCATTAAATGGGAATGAATGTGGAGTGACATCCCTGCATTGACAGGCTGATGACAACAGCTCTTCATCAGCTGTGAGCAGTGATGAAAGAAATGTTCAGGTCTTTGACTTAAAAGAAAGTAATACCACAGAGTAAAATACTGTGGTACAGGTAAAAGTCCTGCATGCAAACTCTTACTTCAGCAAAAGTAGTATTATCAGATGTACTTGAAGCAAAAGTAGCAAAAATGCAGAATGGCCCATTTCAGAATCATATATATATATATATATATTATTGTTATTGGGTTATAAGTAATGTGGTCATCACTGTAATGTTTCATCTGGTAAAGGTGGCACTCATTTTAATAACTATATACTGAAGGTTGACCTACTGTAATACATCATATTTTATATAACTCATTAGAATCTGTAAAAGTAACTATTATCCACTAAATAGATGTGGTGGATAATAAGTACAGTATTTCCCTTTGAAATGTAGTGGAGTAAAAATATAAAGTGACAAAGTTTGAGTGTGTGAAATGAATTTAGGGCCGTTATAAATTTAGCTTGGATCGTTCAGCCATTTGCCTAATCAGGCCAGTTACTGTAGGACGCTGCCTGTACGCAGGCTCTGACTGAGCATTAGGTCTCCCTGCTCTGCACACAGTGAATACTCTATGAATGCATCTATGCGTTGATCAGATAGTTTGCACAGTTGACGTGCTCTCACATAGACTCAGGAATGACATGCCTCCCTGCCAGACACATCTCATACAGTACCAGTCAAACGTTTGGACACACCTTTTCCTCATTGGTTTTCCTATATTTTTCCAATTTTCTACATTGTACATTAGTATTAAAGACATCAAACTATGAAGGAACACGTGGAATTTTGTAGTAAACAAAAAAGTGTCTATTTAATATTTTAAATTCTTTAAACTAGCCAACATTTGCTTTGATAGCAGCTTTGAAACCATCTCAGCTGGGTTCATGTCAGGTGACTGTGGAGGCCAGGTCATGTGACGCAGCCTCCATCACTCTCCTTCCTGGTCAAACAGCCCTCACACGGCCCGGAGGAGTGTTTGGACTCATTGTCCTGCTGGAAAACAAATGATGGTCCCACTAAGCTCAAACCACATGGGATGGCATGTGGCTGCAGAACATTATTAAGTAAACAAAGTGTTAATAAAGTGTCTAGTAAATTGATGATTAGTGTAATATTATTGTGTTGAACTTGCTTGCCACCTACCACCAGCTGTTAAGCAGAAGCTAGGTAGCTGGCTAGCAGATGTCAGCAGATACAACGTAGCAAAGGACCTTGATATCAATTTTCAATGTAGCACACAGGAGAACATAACTGCTCTGCCATTCACAATATTGTGGGTATAGATACCATCGTAGCTCATTATCTTATCATATCACAATCTCCACTTTGTAAAACAAGCCAACGACAAACGGTTGTATTTTCTTACCAGAAACTTTCAGCTCCCTTCAGCACGTTGCTGCAGCCACAGAAATGTTCCAGCCTTTAGCGTAGTGGCTGTACTCAGATCAGCTGCAGCTGCAGTAGAACAGTTACTGAAGCTGTGCTGTTTGCTGCCACAGAAAGAAGTAAAACGTCTGTCTGAATAACGCTACTCTTCACAGCTGTGTAAAGCTAACATCAGTTAGCAGCTATGAATTTACATTAAAACAGCCTAAACTGGTTCAGGGCTGGGGCACTAACAAGCACACCCAGATGACAGATCATGTTTGTTTTGATCACAGAACTCTCTACTGTGATTGGCAGCTGGTGGAATTTTGTTCAAAACCTACAAGTCCCACACTTGTAGTTTTTGAACAAATCACAGCAGAGAGAATAAAACATTACGTGGTTTGTATCTTGACTCGCACATTGTGTTCGTGAAATGCTTTTTCCGTCTAGTTTGCATAAACATGTATTCTAGTGGCAAATGTGAGTGAAATAATCACAACGATGGCTAAAATGAATGCAGTGGAATGCAACCATCCTGCAATAAATCCTACTTTTCGTTTTTGCTGAACTTGATGAGAATTCACTCCGTACCTCTCCCTGTGTTGTTTACCTCCTAAACTTCTGTGTATCAGCACAGTCACACCAGGTGCTTCTGCATGCTTACCTGGGCCTTGTTAAACATTTTGGTCCTCTCTATTAAAAGCACTTCTGGGTCCTGTAGAAAGCCAGGACGGCTGTGTCTTGATTTCCTGCAGGCAGGGACTCGTTCCATCGGAGTCATCTGTGTTTTGTGTTGGAAGTATATTATGATGAAAAATGTACAAGTTCTGAATACCCTTATTCAAACTTAAATCTTCATGCAGATTTACACACGTTTGCCCTGTGAAGCTGTACTATTCAGGGAAAGAGAAACTAAAGTTCAGACGTAAGGTAGATATTCAGCATAAAAGGAAAAATGGAATTGGGTCTAAACACAAAACAATTAATCCAGCCCTGCTCACAGCATTAAAATACCACAAGTGAGCAATACAGTAGCAATTGAAGACGTCTCAGTAGTTGATAGTTCAAAACTCTGGCAGATCAAACTGATGGTATCTGTGTATCTACATGCCACAAGGTTTTGTGAATTGGATGAACATGTGTGTGAACATTTGTGTTTTTCCAGGCACCGATATTTCAGTGGGTGAGGAGGTTGCGATTAAGTTGGAATGTGTGAAGACCAAACACCCCCAGCTCCACATCGAGAGCAAGATATACAAGATGATGCAAGGAGGAGGTGAAGTATTGACTCACATACTGGAATCCACATCTTTGGTGGACTTCTCCACCTCAGCCTCAGTGTGCTCAGTTTCCACCTCCTCATTTCCTCTCTCTCTGTCCTTAATATTTATTTTCTCCTCTTTTCATACCTAGTCCTCTGAGCCCCTACCGTATCTGCTTTTTTTGCAGTCTGCTTCCTTGTTGATTCTCTCCTCTCCCTGCCACCCACACTCTTCCTCCTCCATGGAAATGTAAAGCATACATGGCTTCAACAGCCAGTGATGCACATGAGTCACTAAACAAAGCAGAGGGAGAGAGAAAGAGAGACTGCAGCATTGAATCTGCTCACAGCCTTAAATTTACTGTGATCCTGTATCTACACCCGTGGGTGAAGGAACACAGCTGGAGATGATGCAGTCCTTAAAGTATGGGCTCAGAAGCCATCCAACCTCCATGGTGGTAAATAGTGGGTGTAACACATCCTTTACTCCATAGTTTTGAAGTTGTAAATATTGAGCAAACTGCTTAGGAATTAAAGGCTCTTTTCTGCATTAGCCCTCTACTGAAGGCAATCAGAGTGAATGAACAAATGAACATGCTTTTCAGATGAAAGTATGAATATGTGGTGGAATGCCTGCAGCCTGGTCTTTATCCAGTGAAACACAGGTGGTGGTCCCTACACTGTCTTTGTATTCTTCCTGTTATAATTATGTTAACTCCCATGTTTTTGCAGTGGGCATTCCCACAATCAAGTGGTGTGGAGCAGAAGGGGACTATAATGTGATGGTGATGGAGCTACTGGGGCCCAGCCTGGAGGATCTCTTCAACTTTTGCTCTCGCAAGTTCAGCCTCAAGACGGTCCTGCTGCTCGCCGATCAGATGGTGAGACTGACTCACTTCACTTTACCTTCTGACCACCGTCCGCATGCATCCTACAGTCAGAAAACAGGAGTCTCTACCTCCAGTCCAGGGCAGCTGAAAATGAGAGCCTCAGTAGTAGACGTCTAAATGGGTCTACCCGAACTGTAGGATCTGAGACCTGTACGGGTTTGGGTTACGATCAGATTACAAGAGTGAAAGGAAGTGGAAAATGGATACCTTCTTCACTGAGGTGAAGAATAAACTAAAAGGAAATGAATATAGAGAGGTCAAACCTCTTCTGTCTTACCTGTTATATTCTATTATGGAGTCTCACTGTCATCTACTGGACAAACTGTAGAACAGCACCAGTTGGCAAGTCTGTCTTGTTGTATCGATGTATCCGACATGGCAGTAGAACAGCAGAATGATGTGTGACTGGGTGAATGAGGATGTGACGTAAAAGCTCTTTGAGTACTCGAAATGACTAGAAAGGTGCTTTACTAATACAGACCACTTACCATTTCTGAATAAACATCAACCCTTTGTTAATTCAAACATGAAGAACAAAAACAAACATCTTGATTATTTATTATTATTTATTTAAGGAGGCCAATGGTTCGATCTGATTATCGCCACAGTCAGTAAACTCATCCATCTGCCATTATCCTCCCCCAAAATGTGCTTTGGCTGTGATGTAGAGGATGAGCCATCAGACGCAGGTGGGGGTGTCGGCCGATGACCTCATATTAACACGGTGTAGCGAATTTATTTGTCTGTTGTTTTGTTCTTCTTCCCTATAGATCAGTCGCATTGAGTACATTCACTCCAAGAACTTCATTCACAGAGATGTGAAGCCTGATAACTTCCTGATGGGACTGGGAAAAAAGGGCAATCTGGTCTACATTATCGATTTTGGCCTGGCTAAAAAATACCGTGATGCTCGCACACACCAGCACATCCCCTACCGTGAGAACAAGAACCTGACTGGGACGGCACGCTACGCCTCAATCAACACACATCTGGGAATTGGTAAAAAAGAAATCACCCAATAGGCTGTTTGACAAGAACACGTTACTGCTTTTGCTAGACAGTTCATTTGAAGTTGTGTTTTTGTAGTTTGTGTTTTTCTGTGTGCAGTAATGACTTTTTCTTCCTGTCCTCTTCATCCTTCTTGTCCGATGTTTCTGTCCTCAGAGCAGTCGAGGCGCGATGACCTGGAGTCCTTGGGCTACGTCCTCATGTATTTTAATCTGGGATCGCTGCCTTGGCAAGGCCTCAAGGCTGCTACCAAGAGGCAGAAATATGAACGGATCAGTGAGAAGAAAATGTCCACCCCTATTGAGGTGCTTTGCAAGGGATACCCCTGTGAGTCTCAACTTATTTTAGGATCTCTTCATTCAAAATTGTCCCAAAATAATGTAATAATTCCATATTGAGCAAGAATAGTCAGGCACTGCGGTCAGCTGAGAAATGTTTTCTCCCTCTTTGTCACAGCGGAGTTTGCGACCTACCTGAATTTCTGTCGCTCCCTGCGCTTTGATGACAAGCCGGACTACTCATACCTACGGCAGCTCTTCAGGAACCTGTTCCACAGACAGGGCTTCTCTTATGACTATGTGTTTGACTGGAACATGCTCAAGTTTGTGAGTACTGATAGTGAAGTCTGAACTGGTGTTGTTAGTCAGCTACAGTAGATGTTGTAAGAGGTACAGTTGAAAACTGCCTCGATTCAGGGTGACGGCTTGGTGTTGTCCCTTGTTGATTGGTGTTGCTGTTGTACACAGGGAGCCAACCGTGCAGCAGAGGAAGCAGAAAGAGAGCGCAGAGACCGTGAGGACAGGCTGAGGCACGGCAGGAACCCAGGGGCCAGAGGAATACCTGCCGCGTCAGGACGACCACGGGGAACCCAGGACGGAGCCCCGCCCACCCCGCTAACACCCACCTCACACACAGGTCAGTTGACTCCAGCCTGCCTCAGCCCCTCTGGACTCCACATGTGTTAGCAGGTGGGGCATGATCCTAACGCACAGGCTGTAAAAACCAACAGTGTAGTGAAGTGTTTGATGATTTTAAGATTTCAAGGCAAGAATTCAGTGACAGCAGAGGCTCACTGCAGCAGTACAGTAGTGAACATATGTACGGTGGTCTGTGTCATGACGGCAGTATTCAGAAACTGGCACTTCAAGTTCCCAGGTGTCATAATATATGACGGTGTGTAGATACAGTCAGTATGTAGTTGTTAGTTATGACAACCTAAATGTAGTTTTGGCTGATAAAAAAAACACAGCGATGTGGAAAACAAGATGTGGAAAATGTTGGTGTTACACATTAACTCAGGCACTTGAGTCAGACATTGGACAGGCCTGTTTATGTGGAATCTGAGGCTAATAGGGAAGTATTCATGAATTTTATCGTATCCATTCCCTGAAGAGTACATGGTGCTGACGCTCTTGTTTGTCTCCAGCGAACACATCCCCTCGACAAGTGTCTGGTATGGAACGTGAACGAAAGGTCAGCATGCGACTCCACCGCGGCGCTCCTGTCAACGTGTCATCCTCAGATCTAACAGGACGGCAGGACACCTCCCGCATGTCCACCTCACAGGTACAAGACAGCAGGCGCCTCTGCTAGCACGGGCAGACAGAAGAACCTCTGTGCTTACTAGAAGTGATTCCACCTCACCCCAGGCTAGGCTTGACGTCCACTTCTGAATACATACCAGGAAGCTGTGCTTTAAGCTTCACAGTAACCAGTGGCAGGCAGAATTACATTAAAAGTTCACTAACCTGTGTCTTCATGGAACATTTATCTTGTTGCTTCATGACATCATTAGGAATGAGTCTCTGATTACAGGAGATGCTCACAGAGGTTTGTGTACATGATTTACCAAATACTGATGTGTAATGCTTCGCACATGACTCAGGTCCAGAGCAGCTGAAGAAGTCTTGATGTTCTGTTGCAGCACACCAGCGTCATGTTTCTTAGAGACAAGCCAAGTGCTGCTTCAGCCAGTTTTCTCCAGCAGGATGTGGGTTCTGACTTGACATATTGGGCCTTCTCTCTCCCTTCCCCCAACCTCAGAATAGCATTCCCTACGAGCATCACGCCAAGTAGACGCTCGCCACGTCCTTGTGTGACGGCGGCAACACTGGGTGAGTCCCGTCCCTTAAGCACCAGGGATGCATGGGTCTAAACTCCAGTTCTGCACTGGGCTGCCTCAGAGTCTGGTGTTCACTCCTGGCTCCAGCATGTTTTCTCTTCAGCCTAGTGTCTGCCATCTTATCTGAGACAGATTCTCTAAATAGATGAAAAAACATGATTGGCATGAGAGTGGACTGGCACCATTAACATGAAGAAGCTGCACCTGGAATCAGGGGTGAACACACAGCAATGTTCAGTCATTCATTCATTAGCTGGACATCCAGTTTGTGAATGAGACTCGGCCAGCTAGTTATTGATGCCATATTTCATATTACCATCCCAGCAATTAGCTCATACATTTACCTGGGTGTTGATGACTGTATTGTCCAATACACCAGTCAGACACTGGCTATTTTCTGAGCAGGGTGCAGTCCTCTGAGAACTGGAGTGGATAATGCATCGTAGTGCACCAGAGCCTGAGAATGTAACTCCCTCATTGCCTACTCAGGGTTGACACAATGTCCCTCTAATCAGCTCTGTGCCTGTGGCTTGTTGCTTGCACTGTTGGTTTGACGCCTGAGGCCTCATCGATCAGATGGCAGGCTTGCAGCCATAGCATCCAAAAGGATTCTATCTGCCAACACCACCGCCCCAGCCTTGCTTGGTGCAGTCCAGTGTTATTTCACCTGCAGGTTTCTGCCTCCCTGTTATTTCCCACTAAACACTTGCATGATATGACGCCTCTTGTTTCAGCGTCCAGCTCTCTTATGGCTTTGGCTGAAAGCATGTCATCAATTATTCACAAATGGAGGGCTTTTGGGAGGGGAAAAGTCAGTCTACAATCAGTCGAATCACAAACAAAAAAAATGTATGTTTGCACAGTATTGGTGTGTGCTGGTGGTTGCATGAACTGTAGGTTTGTTGCCAGAATAAACGCTGGCACTAAACCTACACGACTACCAGGATACCCGGTAACATGTAAGCCTTAACCACCACAGGAACTTAACAACCCCTAACTTAGGGAATGGCCGTTGTCACAGGTTCTGCTCCTGTACCCTCATCCTCCCCCTGCCTTGGGGGAGGGGAGGGAGGGGGGTGTGCCACAGTGTGTTTACAGCACGGTAAACATGGCAATTACTCATGCAGAACTTGTGTGTAGATAAGCAGTGCAAGCAAGTCTGTACGTATCCAGGTGAGATCCAGCTTGAGAATATTAGATGCGTGTTTTGTTGCGATGTTGTTCATGTAAACTGTCGATTCTCTGCACGGGCTCGGGCCCACGCATTATGCTGCTGCTCTCCTTCAAGAGCGACTCGACCATGTAAGGCACAGAGAAAGTGGGAGTGACAGCTGCCAGTGCTCCGTTCAGGGTAGCATCCCGTCCCAACAGAGCTCTGGTCAGCAGACAGAGCTGGTCTTGCCAGTCACGTGAACTCCTACCAGGGATGGGGCTCCTCTGTTAGTTTAACTATACTAACATTAAACAGTAAAAAAAACTACAGATCCATCCAAGCTTATCAGCTCTTTTATCAATGCTGGCATGTTTTTCTCTTATCGCAAGACAATGACTAAAAACTCCTGTGGCAACGCTGCTGTAAACGTGCAGGAGAGGAGTCATGGGGGGGAAGAGGGAACGGTCCACAGAAAGATGAAACAGAGCTGTGGTTTGTGAGACTCGTGGAAACAAAGCAGGACGTACCCCTCGGCCTTGTGGGTTCTTACAGGTTCACGTTATGGGAGGCTCCGAGTTACGGGTTGCTAAGATCCTGCTGCAGGAAATGGCAAACATTAGCTTCATCTCAACTTCTGAACACCTTTTCAACAGAATGACGACGGTGGCTTTTCATCCTGAATCATTTAGTGTAGCAAGCCTTCATAAGGATGAGAGGAGGAACAGTAACAGGGACCAATAATCCTGTCACGTGTCAGTGTTGCTTTCAGATGAAACAAGTCCAAACCACAGCTATTTTCCCTCTCAACCAAGTTATGGCACAGACTGGCTGACTGTCTGTCTGTATATTGTCTTGGTTGTACCCAGGGACAGGCATTAGAAAAACCATGAACAGTGCTATCCATATTGATGTTTGTGATTGGCTTCATCAGAGTGTGCACACCTGCCACTCTGTGGATCTCTGCTGGGCTGCAGTGAGTGGACCCCGTCACATGTACATGCTGTGCCACTAATCATTACGCTCCATATAGATTTGAAGCATGTCTTCAATGACCTCTTCTAATGTGCAGTTAGAAGGGCACTAAAAAGTTGAAGATGTGATTAGCAGGACTCAGCCATCCCTGACTACAACCCTGCTGCTTCCTCCATGTGGAAACAGCAGTTTTTGATAATGTGGCGTATGGGCTGAACATGACTGATGCGTTTCAATTGAACGTGCATTTAGACTGTGGATGAATTTAAAGGCATAGTTTAGGCTTTAATCCAGAAGCAGTGGCAGCACAGGGGAGCATGCATGCAAAGGTTCGAATGGGTCCAGAGGTTTGGAACAGATGTAGGGTGGCTGTTTGGTTTGACCCTCCTGCTTCCTGTCCTGTGCTTCCTCTAGATGGTGTCCGGTGTAGCGCCTGCTGGTCTCCATCTTCTAGCTCCTCGATGAGACCCTACAGTGCAACTAGGCGGACGATGCCCTGAAGCACTCCCACATACTAATACTACCACCACCACTATTAATTACTACCACAGCTACTATCAGAAGCCAGCCCCTGACTCGGCACAAACTGCTTTCTGACTGACTGCTCACAGTACTGATGCCTCATTCAGAATCCTCCCTCTCTCTGTCTCTCTCCCTCTCTCCCTCCCTCACTTTCTGTGTGTTGGTCTGACCTCCCAAAACGAAGGGTGTCGGACCTCAGGACTGCTCTTCGTCCACTTTTTCAGGAGACATTTGCACAACCCTCCACACTGCCCCCCACAGACCTCCAGATTGTGAATGGGCAGTGCTTGGTCCAGGAGTCTTTTCTAGGACATTGGCTGGCTGCTGAAGCAACAACTAAGGCCACCTGCTCCTCCTCCCTCTGTGGAAACATTCATCATTGACGGCCCTCCACTTCCACTGTCACTGTCTGCTACTCCATACCTGACCAATAAAACTTTTTTTGCAGTACGGTGTATCAAGCTGGACCACAGCTCTTCATTGTGTGTGTATATATGTGTGGGTAGTTTTTGGGGTGTGATGCTTTTCATTGGTATGTACAGTTTTCATCCTCTCACCAGCCTCTTTTCCTGTTTTTAATCATCCCCACCACTGATGGCTCTCTTCGCTAACTTTATAGCCATTTGTAATAACAAAAGAAACTAATTCTTTGCATGTTTTAGAGGTGAGCCTTCAGAGTCAGGTGTGCAGGCTCGAGCGCTAGCTGAACCCATGAATGTACCAAAAATATGCTTTGGTATGTTGGGTGCAGGAGGTTGTGTATTCACCTAGTAGATGTTCTGTCTGTTCACCTCCAGGCTCTGGTGTGCTGTCCAATGAGCCCTATTCCCTTTGTAGTGTTCTGTACAAAAGAAGTGCACTTTATGAGGGGGCATAGGCGGCATCCTGACATATTGTACCAGATGTCCACTCACTGTGTACAGATACACATTCACATGTTTATTTGTATTATTTTGAAGTTGTGAATTACTTGTAATATTGATGTGCAAAAGTTTTCCCATATTTTACTTTCACTGACATGTAGGGGTGGGTCTGCACAGGACATCTAAGCTTGGCCCAGGAACTGAGCCGCTACAGTGCAGTACCCCCCCCATGAGTCTGCCCTGCTCAGCAATGGAGTGGCTACAGAAAGCAGTGATGAATGTGAAAGACATTTTGTAGAACATGCTTTCCTGTCACTCAGAAGCTCCGTGATCCTGCACCGCTGCTGCAGATTGCAGCCTCATCATGTGATCTGGTCAGAAGATGCGTTTTTCATGTATTATTACATCAACAATTACTGAAACGATTGTTTGTTCACAGGAAAGCTGATTACCATCTTTTCCGGGGCTTCTCCAGCACCGTTTGGGTTTTTTTTTTTCTATTAAACTCAACTCTTCTGACACCTGTGGCTGCGATGAATAACTGCCATGCCTGTCGGAACAAAATGGTCCTGTTGTAATTAGTTTTTGTTTCATTTGCATTCTCCAAATAGTTTTTGAGTTTGACCCTTGGCCCCTTTGGGCAGCCGCTCTACACTTAATGAATTATGTAACCTACCTGATCAGCAAGATTTACTTCTCTCACCTTTATATTTGCCACTGTATTTGTGTACTTAAAAGTGTAAATAAATGAATTCCTTGTATCTTGTAGCGTCATTTCTGCGTAGTGCATGTGCACCAGGAGGGGCTGCTGCAGGAGAGCGTAGCAGGTCTTAGTTGGCACGTGTGACCTATCGTTTACACATGACTGATCATCTGAGGAATCCAGCCAGCAGTGCAGTCGTATGTGGTGAGTGTCAGAAGGAATGGAACAAAGATGTCATTCAGTCTTTATTCTCAACAGAAAAAATATTTAATGGGAAAGTAAGTGTCAGACAGCACTGAGAAAAATACTGGTGTAATTGCCGTGGGTGAGTGCTACATTTCCTCACCCATGTAAGTCGTGGCTGCCCTCTAGTGTCGGCCTGTTGAGCATAAGAGCCAACAGATACACGGAGGGCATCAAGCACATGCTGTAGAAAACAGCATCTGGCATCACACCTACATGTAACACGGTGGTGCTGCAGCATCAGACCTTGACGGAGCGGTAAAGGCCGTGTAGGTCACAGTGATCAGACCAACACTCAGAATGTAACACAGCAATCATGGAACAAACAAGACCACAGAAAGACTTACAATTGCAGCTACAGTCTAGAGTTCAGCTGCCAGGGGGCATGCTGAGTGCTCCAAGTGTGAAATGTGTATTTAACTAGTTTCTGAATGTGAGTCGTCCTCACGTTGCGTAGAATCAATAAATACTTGCAATAAATAAAGCAAAAAAATAGCAACAAACAAACATGTTATCTGGGGGGAGCGAGAGTCTGATTCTAAACTCTTAACTCCACTTTCTGGCCTTTTCCAGAGCTTTCAACAGCACCTCATTAGTGAATGGAGTTTGCCAAGTTGTCATGTGACCTAAGCATGGCGTTATGTAGAGGGGAGGGGGCTCTAACCTCTTCTGTCTCTGTATGACAGGGGGAGTCCCTCACCTGCCTGCACCAGACCCTACACAGTCTGCAGGTCCGAAGGAGTCAGCACTCACCTCATCTCTGTCGGCCCACAGTGGAGCCTGGACTCTTGACATGCCAATTGACAAATACTGTGACGTGGTTGAAAGCTCCAGAAAGAGCCAGTAAATGGGCCTTGGGTGAAGGGTTAGGGATTCTGTAATCAAACGGAAGGCAGAATAGCCTGAGTGGAGGAATCAGGATCTGTCTGTGCTAAGAACACAGTCAGTGGGCCTCATGCACCAACATCTCATCCACACACAGAAGAAAGTCTTTTTTCTGAACTTGTTCTTGAGAAAGATCCTATAATGAGGATGATATAATGTCCTGAAGAAGAAATGTTGAGAGACTAAACTAAAATCTAAAGGCTCTGTGGTGTCACCAGAGCTGGACCAACACATGGGGGGGGGGGGGTTGTTGGAGAGACACTCTCAGGTGTGTATGTACTGCTTTCTAAACACAATTATTCAAAGAATTAGAATTCGAGGAAGCTAAATCCTGTAATATTACACACTGAAGAGAACAGAAAAAACATCTCTAAGTGTCTTGATTCTGTTCAGTGAACAGTTAATGTCACAATCTAAACTTAAACTTTGTAACTGGCTCTTCAGAAGAAACGTCGTTTTTAAGGCGGTTGGTGAATGAGGTCCATCGTCTGAGCAGACAGGCTGGGGGACACGTTCTTGCCAGTATGAGCAGCATTTCGACTGTTCTATTGTATCTAACTGTGATTTTCATTAAAGGGTAGCATAAGCCCCCCCCCCTGTGTGACTCCCTGTCTTTGCCACACACCACCTTCAGTGCTTTAATGTGTCCTCTTGGTGCACATTTTGTTTTTCCTAGTCTTGCTGTTCATGTGGAAGCGATGGGTTTTCCTCCCCCATCTCCTTCACCATCATCATCTCTTCCCCCTCTTTCACAGCACCGACTTTTCCATTCTCTTTTGTTGTCGGCTCTTCTTTGCCTTTGTCGTCATCCTCACCTTCCGCCCCGCGGTTCAGCCCTTCCTTCTCCGCTGCAGTCAGAGCCATCTCCATCTTGACCTCCGGGTCTTCCTGCTTCTTGCTGATACAGAAGAAGTTACCAAGGGCGAGGACGAAGGCCGCCAGCGTGACCTCACAGCCCGCCAACAGGAAGACATACATGTACCGATGGGTGTAATCCAAGAGGCGACCTGGGGGGGGTTGCAAGAACATTGTAGCATGATAGTTAGTGAAATACCTTCACTGTCCCAGAACTACAGGGACAATAACACTGTGGCAAATCAGCTTTTCTTTGACGGACGTCAGTGAATAAAGGTTTCTTTGATGGACTTTTGTGTCCAAAACTACTGTGAGCTTCACTTCATGACTGTTTTTACGTCTGTCTGCTAAACCCAGTGGCTGTATACCAACAAGTTCACCATTCATAACAGATGCTTACAACGTGGCACGCCTGATAATGACGAGCCCTGTTATGAATGACGCAGTCTCAGATGAACCGTGCTCTGACCTGCTCCAGGAGGTCCCACCAGGACAGCAATGGCTTCCATGAGCAGCACCAAGCCAATGGCACTGGAGAACTTCTCCGTCCCTACGATAGCCATGAGGACCTCGAACTGCAGCGCTCCCACCATGCCATACGACACTCCAAAGAAGATACAGAAGATCACCAGACCTGTGTAGTCAGACGCCTGCATGGAGAGAACATGACAGCAGGTGATGGAACAGGAGAGACATACAGTAACCTGGTCTATACAGGAACCTGGTCTGTACAGTAACCTGGTCTATACAGTTACAGGTCTATACAGTAACCTGGTGTATACAGTAACCTGGTCTGTACAGGAACCTGGTCTGTACAGTAACCTGGTCTATGCAGGAACCTGGTCTATACAGTAACCTGGTCTGTACAGTAACCTGGTCTATGCAGGAACCTGGTCTATACAGATCCACACAAGACAACTTTAAAGTCTTCACTTTAAAAGTGAATGAACTGACCAACATCTGCATAACGACAGTCATTTACTTTCCTCCCTGCTCAACTGTTACCTGTGATCCGACGATGTCAGTGCAGCCATTGAAGATTATAGCAAAGCTTAACAGGTAGACGCTTCTGGGTCGTACCCACTTCATGCCTGCTATGAGTCCCGACACAGGCCGAGCAAACATATCAACAAATCCTAAGACGGTGAGCAGCAGTGCCGACTTAGTGTCCTCATAGCCGAGGCCTTTAGCGTAGTTCACCACAAACACAGGGGGCACAAACAAGCCCAGCACCATAATGGAGGCAGCGACGGTATAGATAACAAATCCTCTGTCCTTGAACACTTGGAAATCCAACAGTTTCTTCTTTGGCGTGGGCTTCTTCTCCTCCTCTGCAGCTGTGGGAGTGCTCTCCTCCAGCTGTGCGGGCTTCTTAGGGGGCAACAAGGGCCTCATGAGGGCAGCACAGACACAGCAGTTGAGCAGCATCCCTCCCAGTATGAGGAACCCCCCCCGCCAGCCATACTGGTACTGGAGAATCTGTCCCAGTGGGGAGAGGCAGCACAGCGCCACCGGGCTGCCCGCTGCCGCCAAACCGTTGGCCAGAGGACGCTTCTCACTGAAGTAGCGATTCAACATTATCAGAGATGGCTGGAAGTTTAATGCCAGACCTAGACCTGAGGAGAGACGGGGGGGGGGGGGGGGGGTTACAAAGACGTGTAAAGGTTATGTTGTATATGTAACTTGAGCAGAAGGCTCTGCAGTGTTAGTCTTCTGTTGTTGTCTCCTTTGCATTTCTCTTTTCTTTATTCTTTATCATTTGGGCTTCATGTGATTCCATCACTGTTGGTGAGCAGCACCTCAACCAGGGTTAAACATGCATGTCCACACACTGAGACATCCATCCACTGTCTATACTGCTTATCCTTAAGGGTCGCAGGGGGGGCTGCCAGTCCCAGCTGACACTGGGTGAGAGGCGGGGTCACCCTGGACTGATCGCTTGTCAATCACAGGGCCGACACACACAGACAACCACTCACATCTACATGTACTTTAGAGTCACCAGTTAACCTGCATGTCTTTGGACTGTTGGAGGACTCGTAACATGGGGGGAACATGCAAACTCTACACAGAAAGGTTCAAGGTGAAGAAAAGGGGACTACACGGAGAAGGTTGTTGCTACAGTGCAGTCCATTTTCCACTGAAAGTCCCATCAGCAGTGGGGTCAGGAATGTAGTTTATCCTGAGAGCGGTGTTGGAGAATAAATCAAAACTTCTATGTCCACTGACAGCGTGGATATGGAAAGACCCTTACATCACTGTGTGTTGACCTGGTCGTAAGCGAGTGAAGCTCAGAGGGCTCAGCTTCGTCTGCTGCATGAATGTGCTCAATGAATTCACACAGAAATCTGGCCATTAGTTTGAATATTTCTTTGGGTGACTTTGTAGAGGAAAGGTCAGGGCACCACCAAAAACACCCAGGTTCCTCCCCCACTCTGAAGAGCAAGAATATCCACCGTGATCCAGAATTCACATTTAAGGGCACCGTTAGAGAGTAGTTGTTAAGATAAGCTGCAGTGGACCAAAGCCTTTGCTGAGTGTGTTTTTGCTGTGTGGCATCTATGCTGTGGCTCTACCTGTAATTACTCCAGTGCACAGGTAGATGTGTATGATGCTGGTGGCAAAGGATGCCAGAATCATTCCCAGCGAGGCAAAGATCCCTCCAACCATCATCACCGGTCGACAGCCAAACCTGTTCACCAACACACTGCACAGAGGGCCTAAGAAACACAGTGAGTCAGTGAGAACACAGTACACACGTGTAGGGTGCTGTTTAGCATTTTGAAGCTAACAATGAATGCTTATGGGATGTGTGCGTCACCCTCGTCTACCTGTGCCGTACAGCATGGCGAGCAGAATCGATGAGATCCAAGCGGTGTCACTGTAGCCGACGTCAAACTCTCGGATCAGCTCCTTGAAGAAGACGCTGACGGCCTTGGGGAAAGCATAGGAGAAGCCAGTGATGACGAAGCCGCCGGCCAACACGGCCCAACCCCAGCCGCCATCTGGGGCCTTCACCCCCGGGGGCGCGTCGTCCACCACTGCTCCTCCCATGATGCTCTCTGACTGCTGTGCTGAGGTCAGTGGCTGTGAAGTGGTGAAAAACACAGACTGATCCATGAGAATGTTCCTGCTGATTGTGTGAGTCATCTTATTCCAGCACTTCATGCTCCCTGTAGTTCACAGCAGTATGTTCATAGTAACTTCAGAACAAACCTTCTGGGTGTTAATACATAGTCAGTGCACTAGGTGCTGGTACCCTGCTGCTGCTGGATGCTGTTAACGAGGGAACTTTATTCCATCGGTGTGTGAGGCTCTGTATCCACACGCCGCTGGGTGTTATCCCACTGGGCCTGTTGGTGTCCAGGCTGCAGCCTGCTTTTATTTACAGTGCGAGCTCCTTTACTTTAAGTGTGTGTCCCCTGTAGAGTGTGTCTGTTATGTTGGAGAGTGTGTGTGTGTATTATGTAAAGTTTATTTGTGTTATGTAGAGTGTTGGTGTGTGTGTGTGTGTGGTATAGTGTGTGTGCGTGTGTTGTGTTGAGTGTGTGTGTTATGTAGAGTGTGTGTGTGGTATAGTGTGTGTTCGTGTTATATAGAGTGTGTGTGTGGTATAGTGTGTGTGTGTGGTATAGTGTGTGTATGTAGTATAGTGTGTGTGTGTGTGTGTGTGTGTTATGTAGAGTGTGTGTGTGGTATAGTGTGTGTATGTAGTATAGTGTGTGTGTGTGTGTGTGTGTGTGTGTGGTATAGTGTGTGTTCGTGTTATATAGAGTGTGTGTGTGGTATAGTGTGTGTATGTAGTATAGTGTGTGTGTGTGTGTGTGTGTGTGTGTGTGGGTGTGGTATAGTGTATGTATGTAGTATAGTGTGTGTGTGTGTGTGTGTGTGTGTGGTATAGTGTGTGTATGTAGTATAGTGTGTGTGTGTGTGTGTGTGGTATAGTGTATGTATGTAGTATAGTGTGTGTGTGTGTGTGTGTGTGTGTGTGTGTGTGTGTGTGTGGTATAGTGTGTGTATGTAGTATAGTGTGTGTGTGTGTGTGTGTGTGGTATAGTGTATGTATGTAGTATAGTGTGTGTGGTATAGTGTGTGTGTGTGTGTTATAGTGTGTGTGTGTGTGTGTGTGTGTGTGTGTTATAGTGTGTGTGGTGTGAAGGTGTAAATATGGGAAAATGGTATCTATCTGCTGGAGGTGATTTATTGTTAACAGCTTGTCAAGGCGGCTAAAGCTTGTGCCTTAGCCAGAAGAAACACACACCCACCCACACACACACACACACACACACACACACACACACACTCCACATGCAGACACGATGTGCTGTCTCGTCCTGCCAGCCTTTCCCCTGCTGTGTATCTGCTCAGATCTACCGTCCATACATGTCTCTCCTATGAGGCACACACACATTCTACTTGTACAGTTCAGGTGTTCACGCTGCCCACTGTGGACTGAAGGTGTTTCCTCTGTGTGTTCCTACAGGAATGAAGTAATGACACATGATCCACTGGATTCTCTTTGCAGTATTCCACCATGTTATATGACTCGTTTTGCCGTCAGGCCCCCCCGGGCTTTGGAAGTCTCACACCTCAGCGACTCCACTGGGTGAAAACCACTTTTAGAGATTTGCTTTTATGTGAGGCCCATTTTATTGCTTTTGTTCTTTTATTTGTCTTCATTTAGATCGACAGTTTTTTAATGGTTTTTATTGTCTTTCATCTCTTCTGCCATCCTTATCCTTCATCCTCTCTCAGGCTTCTCTGCTGTGTTGACCTCCAGCTGAACTTTTGGCTTATCTTCCATATATTCTGTATGTGTTATACATGTTTTCCCTCTCCGTTAGATATCACACAGCCACCAGAACAACCTTTTCTGTATTTCCTTGAGACAATTTGACATTCCTCCCTTTGTTTTAGTTTAATCATCTATGGTTGTTGCTCAAGAACTCAATTGTCTTTAGCATTTTCTTCAAGCACTCCTGTGAACACTCTTTCCATGACAGGATATTTCATCATGGTGTTGACAAATTCAGGAACTCGTGAACATTTAATGCTGACTCATGGGCAAGTTGTAGTTTTTAAAGTTGCACATTCATTTCCTGTGGCCCCGACGTGACACTCCCCTTAGTGAGGAGCTGTCGTCCTCAGAAACATTCTGAGTAACAGGCCAGAGTGTGTCAGATGGGATCAGAGCCTCATTCTCAGACTGTACACATCCCTTATGTCAGTAAGGAGAGGCTTCTGAAGCCTGCTACTGACCACCATTAACAACTGTACATAGAATGTAAACAGTCAAAGGATCACACAACTTCTTACACTTCTAATCTGTTTATAGCCAAGTCCCACTGTGTTGCCTGACACTGTGTGCTAGTCTTCCTCTTCAGCCTTAAGCTGCAGACAGACTACACTTCACCTGGCAAAATGGAGCTGTGCGGTGGCAGCGTGGGTGGGGTTGTAAATGAGTGGAGCTGGCATGCCTAGCAGGCTAAGGACAGCAGGCCATAACAGAGTAAATTGTATAATGTGTATATGTGTATATGTGTATATGTGTATGTGTATAATGAAATGACGTTGTGAACATGAATGTCACACAACATCTCAGTCAGATGAAACCAAACGTTCTGTGACTGACTGCAGACACTCCTGTGGGCCTGTGGGGGCTCCAGACAGACACGTGCTGCCTCTGTGGCACGCTGCCGCCTCCACAACCAGCAGGAGACACTGGAGCAGGGACGGGGCCAAGAAGCTTCCAGCTTTCAGCCTGCAGACACGGCCAGTGGTGAGTACTGTACTGCACAGCAAGTACATGAGATCAGTGACATTATTATGGCCCTCCCCCTCTCATAGGCCCACCACACACCACACATGGGGTCCCATGACCACCCATACTAAAATAAGACCCTCAAATTCTACATGAACCCTACACACACACACACACACACACACACACACACTGACGAGCCCTCACACAGGGATCACTTGTCATCCCTGACATGCGGCTGAAAGGCTCTTGGAAGTTCTCCTGCACTGTGAATGAGAGTGAGAGACACAGGAGAACAGCACTCTCACACTCACGTGTCAGCATCGTAACAACTGCAACCCAGGTGCTCAGACCAATCAGTGCTGCAAGGACACGACAAGGAACCTCTCTCACCTTCCACTCAGCCAACACTGTAAATTTACAGCTGAAACCAAATTCTAGTGTCCCATGAACAGCTAGAGGGACATCTAGACAAAGCTGGGACCTGCCCGCGACAGCTGAACATGCAAAATATCATTTTCAACCATATTTAAAGCATGTAGTGGTGAATCTACAGAGCATTACTGTATACCGAACCTGCAGCTCCCCTCAGCTTTACACAACTTTATAGTCACTTACAGCTCGTTGTTTAGCTGTCTGGACACATCTTTACTGTTCTGGTTCCCTCTCAGTGCTCTCGTAGCATCATTTCCAGCAGCAGGCAGCTGTTATCAGTGATAAGGCTCTATAAACCCAGTGTTCACTACCTGCTCAACTGCAGACAGACACATTCAGAGAGCTGGTGAACACAGTGCGACAGGAAACAGCTACAGAGCCACATATTTCCCCTAGGAGGTGGTAGGGACCAAAACCTGAGCTAAAAGAGGGCAAAGACTCTGACTCTGGACACCAACTGAACGATAACAGAGCTCTGTAACTTCTGGATGTGTAAATAAGCAGCTGTTTGCAGTAACACTTAAAACGGGGCAGAGTGTCTTTTTTATGTTCCCAGACCTTTACCTTCTTATTCCCTGATCCCACATCTTGTTCTTTTGCACCTACATGGACATGTAATTATGTAGTGTATTGGTACACCGAAAATGATGCTCTACGCTGCGTGATGTGAGCTTAAGTGTTACTCTGTTTGATGCATTTCTGCTGACAGTATTGATCAAACATCATACACATCACGTGGGTTCTAATGTTATGATCTCTTTTAAGCTGCTCAGTGGAGCTTTAACTGTGATTAGACACTAAATAACTTATTACATCTTAAAGTTGCTAAGTACAGCTCAACATTTCAACAGTGGACAACACAAGTCTTCTGTACCATTTGTCACATGTGTCATCATCAGGGGCCCTCCACCTGAATGAGTCTGACTGAGGGCCTCATCATCCCCTCAAAGGACTCCAAAGTGATCCCAACATTCTGTCAACAGAGAGCACGGCTGAAGCCTAAAGTGATGCACACAAAGACACATCCACACCTGTCAGAGAGACATTTTTGGGGGAGACGTGTCACTCCCAAAAATGTCATATAATGATTTGTCCACCTTATTTAACTCTGTCTAATTGTGATGATGACAGGCAGGTCATTGCATTCAGCCACAGGTGTAATCTGAGCTGCTAACACCAGTCATACAGTAGATCACCCATCACCCACCGAGAGGGCAACATTTTCCACCGGTCACTTTTACTTCATGCAGTTAATCACGCAACAACTGTGTGTGTGTGTGTGTGTGTGTGTGTGTGTGTGTGCGTGTGTTGTGCTCCCTGTAGCTCTCGGTCACACTGCTTTGGTTTCTGTCAAGATAACACTGGACACTGGGCTTGTCTGGCAACGTTACTAGTGCATAACACAGGGCCTTACTTCCCCTGGAAAATCTATATACGGTCTGTCTGTGCAGTGTTGTTTTACTCTTCTTTTTCATTATGGCTCTTCATTTTCTCTTTTTTGCTATCTTATTTCTTCATTTACTGTTCTGACTCCGGCACCTAAACTAATTCCTTGGTCAATGAAGTCTGGTTGTGATTCTGTGACTGTTTGGACAGCCAGCCTTTATTATTACAGGTACTATTACAGTGCAGGAATAAACACAAGTCCACTCTGCTACTGTGTAAAGTAGAGCCTCCTCCTCAGCAGGCTGCTCAGGGCTGAGTCTGAATCACCCTTACTGCTGCTACATCACCATCCTCTGACATCACCATCCTCCATCCTCTGACATCACCATCCTCCATCCTCTGACATCACCATCCTCTGACATCACCATCCTCGCGGATGCAGCCGGGCGCACGTAGGCAGCCCCCGCCCCCCGCGCGTCACACCCACTGGTCCAAACTGTGAGGGCTCGTTGCTTCACATCGGACCTCCTGAGGAAAGGCCTGGCGCTGTGTGCCCCCCCCCCCCGCCTCCTGTTGGCCCCCGTGCGTTCAGCCGGACGTGTGAGGACCGTTCGGTTTCACTGTGCTAGTTTTACAGCCTGGAAGTGACGAGCAGTGACATTGAGCTGCCTCCACCTTCCGCATCCTCCGGGCTGACCACAGCAGACAGAAGTCCTTATTAACAACAATGGTCCCAGGCTGAAAACTAGTCCCAGCCTCCTCACTCAGTGTCCGCTGGAGATAAACCCCCCCCCCCACACACACACACACACACACACACAGACACACTGGATGGGACTGTTTTTCCCCGGTGTGAGTGTGACAGACAGATGCGGGCGACGAGCGCGTGGACTACGTGAGGACCGAGGCGTGGGTCTGTGATGTGCACCCCCGCGGACCTGGCTGGTCTGGGGGGGGTCCAGGAGCAGTAAAACACGTTACATCTACTCCACCAAGTGTGGACGACACGTCTGACAGCGTGAATAATAAAAATGAAGACATTCACGAGAACAGTCCGCCACCTGTTACTCTGGCGTCCCACAGGCTGGGACACACACACACACACACACACACACACACACACACACACACACACACACACACACACACACACACACAGGACCGGTCCCCTACCTGTTCAGGTGATCCTGTCTCACTCCTTCACACGCGCTTCTACTGAAATCGCGTGCGCGCTCTCCATTTATGTCACTGCGGCGCGCGCACAGGAAACTCCTGTCATGTTCTCAAACTCCGCCTCACCCCTCCTCACCCCCTCCTGCAGGGATGAAACATCTTCTAAATGTCCCTCTGCCCCTGCGTCACGCATCCGCGTTTCATGAGATGTCAGAAGCAGCTCAAACACTCAGAGACTTAGTGAAGAGAAGTGAGCGTACTGTCAGGTGAGGGTGGTGGCGGAGATGCTTTCTAATGTTCTCGGCTTGTCTCACTGAAGCGCACACAGCAGCAGCAGCAGCGCTGCCTCACTTTAACTGTGCCCCCCCCCCCCCCCCCACAGACCGCGTGTGGTCACAAAACTAACCTGGAACCAAAGTCTGCCGCTGTAGCTGGGGAGCACTTTGACAGACGCACGGTTGCCTGGGAGACCGTTTGCCTCAAAGAGGAGCGAGCAAGTTTGACCAGTTAGCCGATAAGTGATTTTATGAAGTTGAGTTTAGTCAGTTTAGTTTAGTCAAGTTAGCTAGTCATTAGTCACCTGGTCTGTGACGTGAGAAGACTGAGGAGCCCGAAACAGAAGCTAAGCTGCTAAAGCTAAAGCTAAAGCTACCACACCAGGGGCCCTCAAAGCACCGAAGGAGTTCTGTCAGCAAATGTCCTCACAGCAGGTAGCATACAGCAGGTATGTCCTCACATTGTGTGTGTGTGTGTGTGTGTGTGTGTGTGTGTGTGTGTGTGTGTGTGTGTGTGTGTGTGTGTGTGTGTGTGTGTGTGTGTGTGTGTGTGTTCTAAGAATCCAGTATTCCAAACAAGAACTGAGTAAAATGTGTAACTGCTGAAGGTTTGCTCTTCCATCTATTTTGGTTTTTGTGTGATTATTGGCCTCAAGCATGTAGATGGCTCAGGTTTAAGGTACTTAAGGTTCATCTGTAGCATACACATAGTTGGGGCATTGCTACAGGACAGAAGCTATTAGCATGAATACTGTGTGTTGCGATGCGTGATGACCCATAGTGTGTCTCCTCGGCGTATCCCAGTTCCACCATGCAGTCAGACGGGGACAGTGGACTGGGGGACCTGGAGGTCCAGCTGGCCAATAAAGAGAGGGAGTGGAAGGAGCTCCAGGCTGCCAGGGTTCATCAACTTGAGAGTTCCCTCAAAAAGGCCCAGGAGGAGTGTTCCACCCTCAGGTACCACGTCCACGTGCACCTCACAATGATGGTACATATTTTAGCTGGAGATACTTCCTTAAGAATTTAGTATTTGACATTCACGAAATGCAATTGTCAGGCCAGTTGGTGAGTCCAGTAAAACCTCAGCATCTTCCCTGTCCACCAGTGTCTGTAGCGAGACAGAGCAGGGATGAGTTTAACAGTTTGATGGCCACTGGCAGGAATGGTTTAATGTGTGGAAGACTTTGGAGATAGAAGTCTTTGACTGAAGACACTGCTTTTCTTGACCAGCAAGTGGTTGGAGCGTCGAGAGAGGTTGTTCAGGACGCTAACTAACTTGGACAGCATCGTCTTCTCCTTCACTGCCTCCAGCTCGACTGCACCAGTCACTGAGCCTGCCTTGCTGAGTAACTTGTTGAGGTTGTTAGTGACTCCGCTTCACACTCTGTCCTCAGCACTGCCATCTCACACTGACAGAACATTTGCAGCATGCTGTTGCAGATACTTAAACCTGAGAGCCTTCGCAGGAAGTACAGCCTTCTTGCTGGGATCCCTTTGTTCCCACTGGAACTAGTCTTTTCTCCCGGTGCTCCCTGAGGTATTTACAAGAGTGGACTATCTCAGAATCCTCCCCCTGGATGGAAACAGGGGTCAGAGGAGGTATAGTCTACCATCAGCTCCTTTATCTTGCTTGTTCACTTGCAGATGGCACGACACCAAGTCTTAGGCGTTCAGGGTAAACAGGAAGAGGAAGAGGCAGTGCCCTGGTCACGTCCTATGTTGCTTTTCACAGTAAAAGAATGTTTGATGGGGGTGCACAACAAACAACAACCAACCAAACTACCCTTTATATTCTGAGTTATCACGTATAGCACATGCTAAGGGCTCAAGGGCTAAAATAAATACTGCCTCGTCCCCTGGAACAGGTGAAAAGGATAAGAAAGAATGTTGTTGCTTCTAACCGAGGAGTTGGCCCCATGATGAAGCCTTCTAAACCAGTTCATACAGACAGGACCGAATCCAAACTCTGATAAAATACTAAATAAATGTGGCCATTCGATCCTGTCAAAGGCTTTCTTGGAGTCCTGCGATATTACAACCGGCGGACGTTGTAGAGAACTGGCATAGAACATTACCTGAAACAGCCTCCTCATGTTGATAGCTGACTGTCGCCCAGCGACAAATCCCTCCTGGTCCACCTTAACCAACAATAGAGACAACACTTCCACAAAGCAGCAGACTTGACTTTAGTAGATGTAATAGAAGTGTCCAACTCTTCTCTCTGACTGACGTTTAATACAGGAAAGGAAATGTTCTTCAAGAAGTGATCTAAGTTATGGTCTTGTGCTAAATACTCAGCTTGATATAAATTGGAATAAAAGTCTAAAAGTCAGAGAAGCATCTTTCCTGCTTTGTCACCACACTCAAAATGTTTCTGATGAAGTCGATAAAGAGAGGAAACGGTCTCTTCATGTATTATTTCTTGCAAATCTGCCTTTACTGCAAGTAGGGATTTCTGCAACATCTGCTTTTTAGGATCCTGATGGGTTGCATGTCAATTGTTTTTAATTTTGTTAGTAAATTATATTTTTCTTCTCAGTTACTTTCTGCTCTTAGCTGATGCATAGCTGATTATCCAGCCTCTGCAGGTGGTGTTAACGGCCTCCCAAACCGTTTGTTGAGTCTATATTTATATTTTAGTCCACAATTCCACTATCTTCTTTTCAATAAGAGATGAGAGTACCATCAGTTTCAGCAGGGAGTTGTTAAATCTCCATTGTTTGGGTTTGTTTTCTTTGGCAATTAAGCAGAGAGTAATTGACTTGCGGGGCATGGTCTGCTGTAACTAGACTGTTTATTTTGGCATTGGTGACATTTTCAGTAAGGAAGTTAGATATTAGAGTGCTGTCAATTCTAAAATAAGAGTTATGAGAAAAGGGATTCAGTAACCGCCAACCATCAGTCAAAGCCAGTGATTAGAACAACTCTGTAAATGATAGTGATGTGTCTGTGAACCAGAGCGGTCTAGTGAGGGATCAGAATAGGGCTGTCAGCATACTGGGACAGGAGAGTACCAAAAGGACACAAAAAAGATGCTTGTGCAGAATTTGGGGCATAAATATTAACTAAGGTGCATTTTTCATTGTGCAGTGTACCATATAGTATCAGATAGCATCCCTCCTCATCATCACTGAGCAAGTCAATCAGATTAAAGGATATTTTCTTATTTTCCCTGGTGCCTCTAGAACATGGAGAGGAAAACACTTGGCCCACCCATCTTTGCTTTAATTTGAGTGATTCTTCCATATTCAAGTGAGTCCATTTCTTGTCACCATATTGCCACAATGTGGTTCCTTTTTGATTTTATTTGTGCCACAAATAAACTGAAGACAAACTACTTTAGTTGTTCCTCATGCTGATGTGATTGGTCTGGAGACTTGCTCATTGTTTCCAGTTTTCCTTGTACAACAGCTGAGCTGTGAGTGAGCTGTCTGTGTCTGTGATTTTGCAGTATTTCTGTTACGTATTTCCTCCTTTTGTTTGTACGTTTTTTATTTTGTGTTTGTGTCTTTAAGACCTCCTTGAAAATTTGATGCTACAGCTCAAAAGACTATCCATTTAAAATCCTATTCCCTTAAATTCAATTTCCTCAACTTCGGGTGAGAAAGCTGTCTTCACAGAAAAGACAGATCCTTTGGTGTGAAGTTTTTTACCTAGTCTGGAGTGAGCTGGTTGTTTGCCCTCGGCACATGCCTCCTCCATGCTTCAAGTGCATGTTTCACCTTCACTGACTGCTGTGGGAAGCCACATAATCAGTATGCTTGTCTTCTCAGTTACAGTCTGGGTTGGTAAGCTGGTTGGGAGTGGTGCCACCCAGCTGGCCAGCAGACTGTAGAGTTCTGGCTGATAACTCCGACTCAGAGGAACGTACAGCGCCTGAGGACATTTAAACACTTGTGTACTTGAGAAAGCAGTAGTAATAGTAGTTAACCATGACATGAAACCATACAGATATCAAAGGTAAAAGTTAGTGCCTCACAGGGCAAGAGCCCAACAAGAGCTCAGCTAGAAAGCATCACGTGACCACAGCCATGCTGTTCCTGTCATATTTGTGTCAGTGGTTCATGTCTGTGGAGTGGGACACTCTTTACTGTCTTCGGATGGGGTTTTATGTCTCGAATTTGTTTGTCTTTGACATTTTGCATTTGTTTTCTTTTATTCTATTCTTCTGTCCCTGTTGTTTGTATGCATTTTAATGTTAATCTCACCGAGTTTACTTGAAGCGTAAATAGAAGTAGAATTTTCCCACCTTAAGTGTGGAAGAGGTGAGTAATCAAGTCTCCAGTAAGCTGAAATGGCATCTGTATGACATGGCGCCAGTTTGACCGTTTGAACTCTTAAAGGGCTGAGCCAAGTTACAAAAGAAGCTATTTCCTCACCTCGTGGTAAATGGAGTCTGTCCTTACTTAACTTTTTATTTGCCCGGGTTTTGAAATATGTGTCAGTGTTGTATTGTCTCCACGCCAATACAATGAAGGTCTGTGGATTATCAAAAGTAATCAGGACGATGTGTCTTTCCAGACACTGTGCTATTGTATGCAGTTGAATTGTTCAAATGTCATTTTCAATGTTGTGAGCCCCACCAACTAAATTCTATCTAGCTCCATTGTGTTAGGGGGGAGGTTGAAATCCCAGAGCCAGATAACTCACAGTCTGAACAAATGCAAGCAGAAGTATCTGAACAGAAGGATATCAATACAAAACATGTCATAAGTACATATAACAGACCCTTTTTAGTTGTTCCTTTACAATCAGAATCAGCCCGGCTTATGGAGGCACCACAGGCATGAATAGATTTGAGTGTAACAATTGGGCCACATTTGGTACAGCCTACAACATAAAATCTCTTTCTTTCTGTGACACTCACTTGTACGAGTGTTCCAAATCAGATTCTACCAACTCTGTAAACTGTAAATGTTACCAAAGGATAAAAAAAAAAATTGCGTGGCAGAGCATCAGGTCCTGCTGTTGGAAACCAGCAGACAAAACCATAAAAAGACCAGTAAAATAATCTGCTAATCAGGATGACTGGCACATTTTAAGCGGGGAGGGGGGTCTTTCTTTCTGAGCACAGTGACAACTGATTAATTACTTTGTAATACTTCATTTGTCAGCGAGCGCTACCAACAACTGAGGGAAGATTTTCAGTTCAACCTGGCCGCCCTGGATGAGCGAGACCAAGAGCTGGAGAGATATGATGTCATAACTGCCAGAGCTGTAACTGTGGAGCACAACAGGTACAATTCATCACACAGATTCATGGAAGGCAGAGTTCATGTGTGGCATGTAGATTGGATTGAAATAAAAAGTAAAACATATATTTTTACATAGAACATAGCAAAGCAGGAAATTCATGAAAAGGGAATATAATTTGGTTTTTGCTTGAAAGTCAAAGTGTCCTTGGTTATGTGAAATGTACTTCAAATCAAGTATGTTATGATTATTATTATTACTAGAGTAGTAGTAGTGGTGCTCAGTTGACTAATACTGCTGTGATTTGCAGGCAGGAGGAGCTGAACCAGCTCCGTACACAGGTCACCCAGCTAGAGGAGCAGAGAGCCAGAGAGTCTGAGGAGAGGCAGAAGGAGCTCCATAAAAGTCGGCACAATGCTGCTCAGCTGGACAAGCTCAAGTGGTCGGTGGGGGGGGGGGCTCACCACACTATAAGAACTACACACAGGCGTTTTGTTGTTTTAAATCAAACACAAGAAGACTCATGTAGGGTCCAGCTGCAGGCCTCATATGTGTGACCAGAGTTCTGCGAGACGCTGGGTAGAGAGTAGGGTCCCCATACATGAGAGGCATCACTTCTTTTAGCACCCTTTTAAAAACATTAGCATTTTACCACACAAAGCAGTCTGTACAAGCCTTTGAGCAGAGTTAAAGGAATGGTTTTGTTTTGGTGCTTGGAGGAAGGGTCGTGCTCCACAGGTATGGTGTGGAGCTAGCAGTCAGGCAGATTTATCATCACAATTCCATGTAGAAGAAGTGTTACATGAAGTAAACCCAGTCTCCACACAGGCTCCTTAACCCTTTATAGGACAGTCATTAAAATAATTCAAGGTCAATGAAGTTATCTTATATGGTTTCTTGCCAGTCTGTCATGTAGCCTGATTGTTGCTGATTGGCTTGGAGAGATCTCGTAGTTCTACTGCCTCATGGTGAGGCAAGGAGGGGCATTTTGAACTTCCATTTTGAACTCTGTAGAATAACTGTTAATATACTTTCTGTTTCACCACCACTCCTTTGTAATCATTTTGCAGTTTGTCTCTGAAATTCCTTCATCATTTGTTTTGAACAACACAGCAGAAGTAAGAGAACATATCCGATTCTTGCATCCCTCCACTGGCTACCAGTAACTTCCATAGTGGATTACTTAAGGTTTTTGGAAGAAATAAATGTCTTCTTGTTCGTTTTGTTCTACAACTTTGGTAAAAGCTGTCATTCCTAAAACAAACTGACTGTAACATAGAGATCAGAGGTGCCAGGCCAGGTTAATGTCTACAGGTGGCAATGGTGGTAGGCCATAAGACGTTCTCCACTCAGTAGCACACCCCAGAAGCCATTCAATAAGTGACTCAATATTAGCTAAATAAAAAGGCATTATGAAACAAACAACCAGATCTCTGCCCTGTAAACACTGTACATTGCTGTAGGTACCGGATGTGCTAGGCCTGCCACAGTACCTCAGGGTCAATATTTTCTCTGTACACAGGATGCAGCATTCAGTCATTGCGGTGCTTTTTGATTGGATATGTGTGTGTGTGTGTGTGTGTGTGTGTGTGTGTGTGTGTGTTTGGGCGGCTTGATGGTAGCTCCATGGCTGATGAAACAGAAGCATATGAGAGGATAAAATGGGATTTGCAGTGCAGGATACAAGAGTTGGAAGGAGAGCTGACCCTTCAGAGACAGGTGAACACACTCACACACAAACACACACACACACAATTTTATTTTTGAAGGTCTGAAACGCTCTTCCTTTGTATATAATGATATGAATATAATAATATGACCCAGTGTAAAACCAATTCCTGACACATATGCACAGCTATGGCACAAAGCAAATCAGTCTTGTGTTACAACCTCTCACAGTTGACCTGCCCATGACCTGGTCTGCAGGACTGAAATAACTGGTAGAACAGCCAAACATTCAGGGGAGATCAGCAGACCTTTAAAATGAACCTAGACAAAAGAGCTGTCCATATCTGACTCTCACACTGCACTGGCTGTTTATCATGCAAGTAGTATGTGTCCGAGACTGTGCATAACCATATGTGTGACAAAAACAGTTGTCTGATCTCTTTCACATCTGTACGATCCACATTCAATCTCAGTTTACATGTTTGACGTATTCATATATATAGTGCTGGCATAAGGAGTGTAGGTTCAGTTTGTGAGTGGGGAGACACACTGAAGTCACAGCTTCCTCAACAACAAATTTTATGCAAATTAGAATGAAACTGGTCAGGGTGCTATCTATAAATAATGGCAGTCTAACAAAAAGGAATAGGAGTGTTTATTAGACTGATACATCAATAATTCACTAACCCAACCTAAGCAAACCTGATACTAATTTTAGATAGCGTGCATGTACATCTTTACTAAAAATGGCATTTTCACTTACTGCTTTATCTCTGATTAATTTCCCAAAACCATGTGAGGGAGTAAAAACTTTTTTTTAGCCTGGGATGTGTTTGTAGGTATTCATGCTTAGTGCTTATAACTTAAAGACGACCCACAGGAACATTACAACCCTTTAATCAGCTTCTCTCCTCTCTGATGTGGACACTGTTGTAGTCATCAAATCAAAGTGAAATTGTAAAGTTCTGGGGTCTATAAATTGAGATGTGTTACACGAGGTGGACACAGATTAGTCCCAGGTGTGCACAGAAACTTCATTCTGTGACTAATCACATTACACGCTGGGCATCTCTGTGCCATTCTATCCTGTTCCTTCCTGACTGAAAAAGGATTTTTACTGACTTCATTTCCATCAACCGTCACTCTGTCCAGTCTTTAGAAAATGTTGGACAGTGTTTACAGGAGAGAGCAGTGATCTCTTCTTGCTTTGAGCTTGCTTTGTAAAGTGATTCATGTTTGTGCTGTATGGCAAGCAAGCCAAATTTGAACTGGTATCATACAATAGAGAATGGCTGGAGGAAGGAGGCTGGTAGGGACTGAGATGCTCCTAGTGATGTTGTGTTTAGTCACAGCAACTACACCTATATCTCACGACAAATGTAATCATGATAAAAGCCTAAACACGACATCTCTAACCTCTCTCCTCCGGCCAACAGGAGATGACCGCAGCTTTTGACGCTGAGCTCAGACAGCAGGAACACAATTTCAACTTGAAAATGGACGAGATGCGTGCTGTGGTGCTCTCTCGTGATCTCAAGGTGATGAGAATTAAAGGATGTCGGCTCTCTGTACACAGAGAGGATGTGTTTCACTCAAATATATGGTAGCAATCCATTTCTGTTGTCCATAGATACCAGGCTTGTATATGCACAAGACAAAGTGGGTTTGTTTTTCAAAATTCAAAACTTGTATAGTCTAAATCTAAATAATCGAAGTACATTTTGACAACAGATTACATTTTGGATTTTCATGTTGACCTCTAATTTTCCCATGGCTGGTCTTTCGCACCTAATGTTGTCTTCACCATTTGTTGCTGCATCCGTGTGTTTGTGGGTTGTGTGTGTCCTTGTCCAGGTGAAGCTGCTGTCTAAAGAGACAGATGTTCACTGTCAGGCTCAGCTCCAGGCCACGGAGGCCCTCAAAGCATCGAAGGAGTTCTGTCAGCAAATACTAACCCAGCTGCAACATACAGACCAGGAGACCAAAGACCTGTCTGCTGTCAAGGACTACAGGTATGTCCTCACATGGTGTGTGTGTGTTTGTGTTTGTGTTTGTGTGTGTGTGTGTGTGTGTGTGTGTGTGTGTGTGTGTGTGTGTGTGTGTGTGTGTGTGTGTGTGTGTGTGTGTGTGTGTGTGTGTGTGTGTGTGTGTGTGTGTGTGTGTGTGTGTGTGTGTGTGTGTGTGTGTGTGTGTGTGTGTGTGTTTAAGGTTTTGTGACTATCCTCTGTCTCAGGATAAAGGAACTTGAGCATGAGCTGGAATGGATGGAGACCAAACTGAAGGAGGAGGAGGACGCCCACTTTAAGAAGTGAGTCATTAACAACACAAACCCCTCCTGGGCAGGATGTCAGAGGCAGGTGCTGTAGGAGCACACGGCAGCGTAGGGAGAGAGAGAGAGAGAGAGAGAAAGAAAAATCTGAGAGGCAACTGGCTATTCCAACTAAGCATGCCAGTCTTTTCCAGCTTTTTATGTGTTGATCAGATGTGGCTGGCAGAGTGGCCTGTGAGACGCTCACCATGGCAACAACAACAACAACAATGAGAGTGCATCTCTGCAAAGGTGAAAGAATATTGGGAGGGACAATCTGGTGTTTGGAACAGGCCGGAGAGCCCAAGCGCCCTGCCCACGTCAGCTCAGCAACCTACTACTGAGCATCCAGTCCTTGGAGAGCAAGGACTGTTGCATGATCTGTGTCCAACAGTCTTTCTCTGTTTTGTGCATGGATGGAGCAGAGGGGATCAGTAGGTCATGGGGGTGGAGTCTGTCTCGTGATGAACAACAACTGGTGTAATTCCAGAGACACTAAAACTCTTTCCTGCTGCTGCTGGCCTGGCTTTGAGAAGCTGTCATACCGTCCATTCTGCTTTCCCCGGGAGTTCACTTTGGTCATCATCTCTGCTGTGTGCGTACCATCGCAGGCAGATACCCTAACCCGTCAGGATTTTGGCAAGACGAACCTTAAAAAGCACCTCAGACGGCTAAGCTACTGGGCAATGTTCCATTTCAGCTCTGACAACACCAATGAGTCTGGAAGTAGTGACAAGTTAACACAGCATTGCTGGTCAATGATATAATCCCTATGTGCAACTGAGAACCTGCTGTCCAGCATGTGAAGTTAGTAGTTAGTAGAATCAACGTCTCAGTTTTTAGAAACAGAATACATGTGAATGTTTATAGCTAGTAGTGATTGGATTCTGTGTCTCCACAGATTGCATCATTCTTCATCTTGTGCGTAACACCAAATCACCAAACTCAAAACCAGAACTCACCTCTCTGAGGGGGCTTTTACATTTACAGTGACAGTGTGTTGACACTGCACCAATCTGTCTGTCCATCTTCCATCTATTTTACCCTCACTCAGGTAGCAACTCACTCCAAACCTGTAGGTGGCAATCCACCGTTTTCCAGCAAGTACCTCAGATTTGGATGTGCTCACTTTCATCCTAAGTGCTTCACAGTCTCAAGAAGCCAACAGCATCACCTTAGTTTTGCCTTAAGGACATGGACAGGATGTCCATGAAAATCACAAACAGAGTCAGTGACAAGGTGTGGGCTTGGAGTCCACATCTCACTGAAATATGTTTGACTTTGTGCCGAGAATGTGAACACAGCTCTCACTTTGGTTATTCAGGGCTCAGATGGCTTTAGCAGCATCCTCGCTACCGTGTGTTCCAGCAGTATCCCCCACAGAATTCCTCATTCTTCAGAATCTGAAAGTTTTATTGTCATTGCACCAAGTAGTGCAACAAAATTTGCTGTGCTAAAAAAACCTAGAAATTAAACTATGTAACATACACACACGAACATACAATCACTTGTGCATCAATAATAAATAACAATAAAAAGGCATAAAAGAACAGCAGCAGTGAGTAGTGAAAACACTGCAATGTTCACATTTATTGCACATAGTGACCACAGTGCTTGCACCTATGAGGTGTGTGGGTAGTGGTCAGGCCTGAGGTGTATGAGTAGGGTTCAAGTTCAGCACTGTGATGGCTTTTGGGAAGAAGCTGTCCTTTAGTGTGGAGGTTCAGGCTTTGATGAGTCTGTAGCGCCTGCCAGACGGTAGCAGAGTGAATAGGTGGTAAGATGGGTGAGTTCTGTCCTTTATGATGTTGCTGGCTCTGCGGAGGCAGCGTGTTATGAAGATGTCATCCAGTGTGGTTAGTGGGAGTCCAATGATTTTTCATTGCATGTCTTGATTACTCTCTGGAGATTTCTGCGGTCGCTTCCTGTGCAGTTTCCATACCCCCTCTTCAAGTCCACCCCTGCTTTCACTTTCTGAGCTGCCGAACAGTGTCCCTTCCTAAAGTCCACCAAAAGTCCTTCTCTATAGCCGTCTGAACCCCACTACTTTAAGTCCTCTAAATGTCTCTATGTCCCGTCATTTTATTGTATGGCTGTTTCTGTCTAGATATGAGGATGTGGTCCAGGCTCTGAGGAGGGGTGATATGCAGCTGGAAGCTCAGTGTCAGGCCCATACAGAGCAGCTGCAGAGGGCTGAGAAACACATCGTCAAATTACAGGAGAATATGGAAGCTCTTGCTGCACAGGCACACCACGTGCAGGGAGCACAGCAGAAGGCCATGCAACATAAAGACGAGACAATCCAGAGGTGAGACAGACATCAGCAGAAATCCTCACATTGGCATTAACAAACCTGATTTCTATTGAACTTTAGTTTTTGTATGTTTCTGTGTGTATTTTATTGCTGTGTGTGTACTGTGTGTGCCTTCTCTGACAGCTGTGAGTTGTGATGGTATAACCAGCTGATCCTATGTGTGTGTGTGTGTGTGTTTTCAAAGGCTTTGCACAGAGGTCGAAACCACCCGGACTGGCTGGGACAAGTACATGAGTCAGGCCTCCAGTGAGATGGTTCTTAAGGATAGAGAGATGATCGCCCTTCAGGAGAGAGAAACCAAACTAAGGAATGAGCGGGACAGGAGCAGGGAGGAGATGGAGGGGTGAGAAAACAGCAGGAAAATGAGGGTAGATAGTGAGAATGGAAGAAAAGAGAGGTGGAGAGGAGGAGACAGGTAAAAACCAAGAAGTCTCTCCTTTAACCTCAAAAAAAAGAGGGGGAAGGTTAGTAATTACTATGTGGCTATATATGACCTAGTCTGAGTTGTTCTTATGATTTATAAAAGTGTGTGTGTGTGTGTGTGTGTGTGTGTGTGTGTGTTGTCAGGTACAAGCAGCAACTGAGTGCTGGTTTGAAGAGAGAGAGGGCCTTGGAACAGATGAGAGTCCAGGTGGAACTGGAGTGGCAGAGACGCTGTGAGGACGTGAAGGCTGAATACTACCTTGCTAATGAGCAGCTGATACAAGACCTGACCCAGGCTAGAGACCAGGTCAGCCTCTCATTCATGTGGATGTACTGGTGCACATGTACAGTTCATCTTCTTTTTGAATGTGAACGCAAATTATATATTAGATATTATATACTAATATCTCAGCAGTGACTGAGGTAGTGTGTGAGTATATTTTTCAAACTGCTGCTGCTTTTCACCCCCCCAAACTAAAAGTTTAGAGGAGCTGCTCAATAGCAAATGAATGGTGCAGTAGATAACATTTAAATAGACCAAAGCTGTTTTTTACTTTTCTTCTGTAAATCCAGCGTTGTCTTATTCTGTTGAACCCACAGAGCAGAAACTAACCTCCCATCGACTTGTGGAGGTAAGGAGATAAAAAACAAACACTCAGTACCGCAGTACTGACAGCTGCTACATGGTCATTTATCTGAAACATGGCACATCATTGGCACATCACTGACGTGTTGAATGAAACACCACAGTAAATGATACTCAGTCTGCACATATTAACACTGTCTGTTCAAACTTGTTGCATGTTTAAACATGCATTATATGATCCTCCTCATAAGCTGCAGATATAACTATAGAAAAGCCTTCCCTGCTGAACATAACATTTCTGTGCATGTGTAGTCACACTGGCCAGCACACCTGTTTTAACAGGAATAAAGGCATCTGTGTGATGGTAGCAAGCAGCAGCATTATCGCTCGTTTATAGTGCACGCTGCACTATAATCATTTTAGCAGGGACAAAGTACATTGACGTTGGTCAGCGTGCCAGACAGAAATACAATTACCTTTTGTCTCTATGCTGGTTTGAAGGCCCTGACTGATGATGATACTAATAGAGGTTTTATGTTGGTCTCTATCAGGCTAGAGCAGAGCTGAAGGAGAAAGAAAGAGAGCTGCAAGACTTGACTGTCTTACTACGTTCTGTTACCGTGGAGAGAGACCGGGCAGTACAGGTGAGAATACATCCACCTTTTCAGCTACCAGGAAAGGGTGCTGGCCCCACAAGTCTCAACAATTTCTTGTTCAGAGACTGCCAGATTTTGTGGGCCGACAGCCAGACATGGTGTTGTTCTTACATCCAGTCATGAACACCTTCTGTGAACCCCTTTGAGCTCATTGGCTCTAAAGGCTGTCGTCAATGTGATGCATCTATTAGAAAGCACTGCACATGAGTATTTGCTGTACAGGTTAACACTTGTTCTCTCAAATAAGAATAATAGAAAAGAATAGAAACTAACTAACTATGGAATTGAGAAACAGCATGTTGCAAAATACATAAAAAATCTCCCAATACAATGTAACATATTCTGTGCGTAATAAATGTACTTTCAAGTCTCATACATGTTAATGGTCAATCACAATGTTAGCCAGTGAGTGTCAGTGTATCACCTAGTCTGTCAGGCCTAATGTCAGTAAAAAATAACACTGAAGATGTGGCACAATAAACCTGTCTGTCACGGTGGGAAGCATTTGTGAATCAGGTACAGGAGCAGCTAATGCATCGAAAGATGAACTTAGCAAGACTCTTAAAAATGGCTCTTTCTATCTAGAAGCCTGCATGATTTGCAGCAATCCTGTGTCTGCAATGTATGTTTAAAGGTCCTGCAGGTACAGGCTGTAGAGCTCAGTATGCCACAGCACCGACAAATCCTGTTGACTGGACCAATGGTAAATGGCCATTTATGCAGTAATATTATGTAGTAAAACCTTTGACCTCGAACTGTTTGTCCATAAATGGTGGACATAAACAGCTTCTCTTCAATGCCATAGAATCGATCAACCCTGGTACAAGTCAATCTGACGTAGTACTAAAGTAAAAAGCCATGTCAGCATTGGTGAATGCCGATGCCTACGATGAATTCAGAAAGCCTACATTTCAGCACTGACTCTCTAGTTAAGACAACTACATCAGCTGTTCTGTCTGCGTGACAGATGGGAAGCTGCTACATTCATAACAAATACTCTATGTTCACCAACAAATTGGATTTAAAGTCAGTTTGCTAGTGTGATGTCACAAAATACACGACTCAAACTGAGATTTAAGTTGAGTGCAGACTGCACAGAGCCGTCAATTCAGGTTGGCATAAGCGACACGCTCTCTTTAGTAAGTCCACCCATGCCACTAAGCAGGTTGGGTTAACTTTCCCCCTCAGCAGATGAGAACAGCCTTCTGTAGTCAAACTGTACAGTGACGTCCCACACAAACACAAGACCTATCATATTCTGTTTGGCAGGTGGCCACAAAATTAACTGGGGACGAATTCCTTCCTTTACTGACATTTCACGACCTTTCTTCTCACACTGCCATTAGGCAAAAATGTCAGGGCTGCACACTGAGTTATCTGTTACGTAGGTAATATGACACCTAATCCAGCTGTTGTAACATCTCAGTGTAGTGCATAGAGGTTTGACCAGCTGAAATGATCCCTGTCCCTGAAATACCAAGCTGTTAACCACACAGGGCTAACTACTGGTTAACTGGAAAACTAACCTCCTGTCTTTTCTCACCTTTCAACCATTTCTCTGCCAGGTTTACTTATCATGATACTGACACTAAAATGTTGTTGTCCCTCAAGGAACAATTCCAGCTTTGGCACAAATCCAGTTAACTGGATGAGGTTAACTAACCTATAATGGGCCAACCCCACACACACCCATGTATGGCATGGGGCTGTTTGATTAGCAGTCCTGTTTTTGGCCTTTGGCCTTTTCCTCAAGCATCCTGGGAGTTATGATGACCTTTCAGTCTGGCTCAGCGCCTCTCCAACATACCAGCCTTAGTGAGCTCCACTGGCACCAAGAGCAAAAACATATCACGGTCCTGTCCATGTAAACCTTCTCAAATGACTCCAAAAACCACTCCAGCTGAATACCTGTAAAGAGCCCCGACATGGCAGCATTTAAAGAGATTAGGCTGCATGTTCCAACTTTCTGTGTTCAAACATTACAACTGCCATGTTCAAACTATACAATAATGAATATGATGTTAATCCACCACTGACTTGTCAGATGTGTATTATCACTGTGACCTTTTATCAAACTGTAGCGTTTGTTTTAATCTTTCACATCCTGAGGGGATCATGACTTCACTTTTCACTTTATACCACATAGTCAGCATTAGCATGGCAACAGGGTCGGTGAAGCAGCCAGCTGGAGATTCCCATTCATGTCCACATGTCACCCCGAAAAGGCCCCAGTGCTGAACTATGTATGTATGCATACAGTATGTACAGTATGTGCAGAGCAATACATTAACAGTCTGATGCCATTTAGTGGTCACAAAAGGGTACTACTGCTACATGACATGTATCGGTGTATTCTTTCAGCTAACTGTTCAACTGATTCTGGGAGTCAGATGTCATATTGTCACTGCTGTCATCCACATGAAAACACAGGAAGCCACTGTGCGGTATAAATGTTTTATCATAGCAGCCACATATGAAGGTGACATTTGTGTGATCCTTGCTGATGGTTTCACACGTCTGCGTTTATTTAGTTGAGCTTTAGTTGCCCTTAAAGGGCAATTGGCTTTGCATTAGAAAGGGCAACATTAAATATCAAGACAAACATTAAATCAGTAAAATAATACGTATGGTCAGCATAGCATTAAGCTTTTGGTATGTGTGGGCACAGTTAGCTTTGGGATTTGATTGTAGTCCATCCATCCATCCATCCATCCATCCATCCATCCATCCATCCATCCATCACCCTGGACTGGTCACCAGCCAATCACAGAGCCGACACATAGAGACAGACAAACACTCACTCTCACACTTACATGTCACTTAGAGTCACCAGTTACCCTGCATGTCTTTGGACTGTTGGAGGAAGCAGGAGGACCCAGAGAAAACAAGCACAGGGAGAACATGCAAACTCACACAGACAGGCCTGGATTCAAACCTGGAGCCTTCATTGTAGTTAATAAGATTAATTTCCATCAGTTTTTTACACTTCTTTTCATTCGGTGAGTCCATTATTTTGTCTACCCTGCATACCTGTGTGCAGGCCTCATGCAGCCCCACACCTCTTTCTGTAACCACCTCCGGACAGTTCTTGTGATCACTGGTTGCCTCTGGACTGCAGGTTTCCAGAGGGGCTTATGGTAGACCAGGTTGTGATCTGATGTGCCCAGGAGAGACAGAGTTATGGAGCTGTGTGCTTCCTTAACATTAGCATACAGCAGGTCCAGTGTTTTTGTTCAGTATAATTAAGTAACTATGTGTACTTAACTATATACTTTGTAAGTAAAGGATAAGCATTTCAAAGTATCAAAGTATTACTTAAAGCAGCAGTTGGTAGGACTGAGAGTGGGTGGACTTAGCCCCCCTCCCTCTCTCTGCTGCACTATATTGAGTTGATTTCTAGCACTGTTGAACACGTCGATCACATGACAGTGGACTGGAATGGCTGTGAGACGTAAATCAGGAAAAATAATCGGGACACAACTGTAGAAAGCAGAGGAATAAAGTCATGTACAAAATAGGCCAAGTGGTTATTTCACCGTTTGTCTGAGTGGACAGCTCTGGTGAAGTAACTTTCTTCTGCATCTTTTAATATGCTTTAATCTGTCTCTCTCACTGTGTTTCTCCGTGCTGTTGTCTCTCTTCTGCTGTGCGTGTGTCAGTGCACCACATTTTACACCTGCCTCGGTGCAGTCCTTTAGGAAATACGGACATGTGTAAAATGAACGACTTAGTGTACAACAAGGGCTGCAAATATTATAGCTAGCCCTCAGTGATGCAGTACCTGCATAAGTGATGATACAAAAGCATGAAGACACATACAGTACACTACCGTGTCTAGATGAGTGTGTATCTACCCACAGGGTCTCACACCAAAGGTAGATCCTCTGGCATCAGAAGAGATCTGTCGTCTGCAGGAGCAGAATGCCATCCTGCGGGCCGTGGTTACCCAGATGAGGAAGGACATGGAGGGTCTCAGCCACCTCCTCCCCCACCCCCAGGCTCAGCCACAGGGCTCCCCTCCTACACCAGCTCAGCTTCCAGAAACCCCTGCGACCAACTCCATCACTACAGCTTGCACTCAGCGTGGCACTCAGATGGCCACTGGACCTCCAGCCCAGTCCACTGACGTCTCCTCCAAAGTCAGCCCAGCAGGTATGAGCAGCACTCTTTTATACACACATGATTCTTGATTTTCTTCATTCTGCAATTTCCAGTGAAACAACAGACTTTGTATACTGTGGCAAGCTACACTGATCTTTTGTCTGGTTAATCAGTCAGTTAGACCTATAAATTAATCCACTGCACAAAGGTGTCCAGTTCTTGACTATATTTAGTAGGAGTTATTTGCCATGAATTGTGGGTGAGATAAGACTTTTTGAAACTAAAAAACGTGACTGGCAGGTCAGGACAAGCTGCAGAAGATTATATGGCTTCTTTCTGTGGCTGGGCACAGAACAGCTATCTCATCAATCAGATTCAGGACAGCTCCTTGGGCAAAGGACAACAAGTGACGATGTCCTCACAGCTGTGTATTTCCAGTGGGTTACTGCACTGCACTGCCTCCTTAACATACTTCTCTCCACAACACTGACAGGAAACCACAAGTTATGAGCCATGTTTTGCCATTTAGTACCAGCAGCAGCAGGTCGCGGATTGTTAGCATAGAAACACAACTCTTCATTCTGAGTTAGCCTGGAGATAGTAGGGTGGCTATGTTTCTTAGGTTCAAAACAGTCAGTCTTTGTTTTTGTCAAATTGTCTAACTTGCATAGGCTGACATAAGGGCAAAATGAAGAGCAGTCTAACATTAGAGACCAGTCTAAAATACCTTGTTGAAACCAGCCCCAGACTACACTCAGGCTCTGGAACAGGAGGTGTCCCGACTAAAGGCCCGATGCAGGCACCTGGAGAGGCAGCTAGAGGGAGCTGTAGGACCGCCCAGCCTGGCCCCAGCCACAGACACACCTATAGAGGACCTGGCACCCACACTTCCAGATGACACACGCCCACAGAACCAGAGACTTCAGAAAGGTACTTTTATGTGTCATTTATGTTTGTGCTGTGTTGCAGTTGACAGTTTTGGTGTCCCGTCCTTACATGAACAAAACTGTTGTTACTGAAAAGACTGAAATACTAAAATATATGATTTTGGAAATTGAATTATTAGGAAGGTTTTAGTCATCTTTTAGAAACCTGTATTAATCCATCCTTATGTACCCCTGTAAATACAGTTAGTTGTATTTAAAAAGGGCTTTTTGTTGAAACTATGTGCTTTGGATCTTCAGGTGACCTGAGTCTGGAGAAAGGCGCTAACATTTCTGATCTGATGAGGCCGGAGGTCAGAGAGGCCAACATCATGGAACAGGTATTGAAGGAAATCGGTGAACTAGCTGAAGCTGACCTGTCAGTTCATCCAGGAGACTGGCTGGACCATTGGTGTGGAGTTAGAACTACTGATCTCTTTAGTGCTGACCCATGAATGTGGGACAATTTTACACCATCAACACACAAATGTCAAAAGTGGCAAGTCATTATACCTCAGTAGTGCAGAAGTATTTGTTAAATAAAGGCCCGGTTCTCCACTCCATTATGTGAGATGATGGGAAGATATAGAGTAAACTGCATCCAGGTTTCTTCAAGTTTCATCTCGTCTTCCTTCCAGAGTGTACGGCTGCGACCGCTCTAACTGGAGAATGTGTTTTTGCAGCAGCAGCAGCAGCAGCAGCAGCAAGCCTCAGGTCTGATGTCTGGTGGCTTATTTGGAAATGTCCAGGGTGCTAAAAGCAACCCTGCTGTCCTGCGTACCAGGCTGAAGGAAGCAGTGTTCTTTATCGCCCGTCTGAGCCGAGAGAAACAGCAGCTGATAGAGATGGGCAACCGCCTCCGTGCACAGATCATCACTGCTGACCTAAAGGGTACAACAACAGACACACTCATCACCTCACACACACGTCACTGAAGAGCAGCAGTGTTATTTACACCATGTGTCCATAAGTATTAGTTGGAACTAATCATGAGTCATCTGTTGGGTTTATAGGGCTGCTGGTCAGCAATAATGGCACAGTTAATTGGCCAGGTAAGGTCTGTGGTCTCACAAACTCCTTTAACGAGATGTGAAACCAGTGACCAATGAAACCAGGCTTCAAATGAAATCACAGATCAGCTCACAGATCAGGTTTAAATTAGCTTCAGCTACGTTACTTTGGAACCTTTGACTTCCAGACTTGGCAGTAATACCTGTTGCACCGTCATTCCAACCACACTGAACCCAGCAGTCCATCATTACTGATATACTGAACGTTTAAATCAGAGCAAGATACCTGATATATGTCTAGAGTTCACACAGTATATCACAGTTTGGGCTTAACTATTTAAAATATTGAGCTCATCTCTGGAACAATCTTTACTCCACTAACATATACAATTAACAAACATATTTAATTGCGTTAGACACAGGAGTACTGGAGCTTTTCCTTTACAGACATTTCTATTTGAATATTGTCAGCACTTTCTGCCATCCTTTCTGTCCATCCAAAGCCTGATATATTACACTGTTTTATCAGATGACTTTTTGATTTATTAAAGTGAGCTCGTCAAATGACATTAACAAGGCTCATTTATTGTCATTCTACAACATGGGACTGTACAACAAAATGCAATTTGTGGTCCCATTGGCTACTAAAGAAAAGACCATAGAGCTGTTTTTATGTCTCGGTGTGGAGCATGAGTTCTCACAGCAGAAAGAAGCTGCTCTGTAGCCTTGTGGTCCGACCTCTGTATCTCTGATACAGATACCTCTGTATCTCTGTCCAGATGGCAGCAGGTGTTTTCAGTCTCCTTCGGGCTCAGCAGGCACCTCACCTCTCTGATATCACTGATGCTCAGTAGATGGAGACCAATGATGTTAACCCCCCCGCTGCAGAGCCCTCCTGTCCTGGGCCGTGCACATCCCATGCCAGTTCCTATTGTGATCTGCTACCTGTTCCACCTCAGCTTTGCTGGTTTGTTGAAGAGATGACCTTTGACCTCTTCCCAGGGGATGCAAGGAGAGGTTTTGGTCTTGGGGGTTGGGGTGTCTTGAGAGTGTACCAGCAAGGATTGTTTGTGCTGACCACTCTTTGACAGCTCTGATTAGACTTCCATGTTTGTCCTGGTCTTCTGTCAGGGTGGGTTCCATATCATTGACTCCTTGTGCCTGCTGCAGAACCTTCCTGTCTCTGTCCTCCTCCACACAAACAACCAGCTGAGTCACCACATGAAAAAGAGACACAGTTTCTAGTTTATTAGGTACAGCTGTCTTAATTCAGGGCAGTGCAATGCAGCAACTGCACAAAAGCTTGTTAAGTTACTGTTGACACTGGCCAGAGCTGTGCTGACTCTAATCTGCTGTCGTTTTAGAGGCTGTAGTTTGTGGTGCACCTGGTTTTTATTGCATGTTGTTGAAAAGTGTTTTTTTTTTATATTTACTATCTCCATTTATCACAGCTTTACTTTACTTAAGGCTTTTTGTATTGTTGTTCTCCATTCAGCTAATGTGGTTCCTCATTACCCTCACTCACCCCAGCAGTGATGCAAGAATTGTTTTTATCAAACAGGACTTCCTGG
Organism: Pempheris klunzingeri; assembly: GCF_042242105.1. Taxonomy (NCBI): domain Eukaryota; kingdom Metazoa; phylum Chordata; class Actinopteri; order Acropomatiformes; family Pempheridae; genus Pempheris; species Pempheris klunzingeri. Next base: position 19,836,513 of record NC_092031.1, read on the forward strand.
ATCACTCCAGCATCACTCTGAAGAGATTATTCACGATTCATGAATCCTGTCTAATTCTCCTGAATGAGGCAAGATGCACTTGAAATGGAAAAGAGGAAAAAAAAGCCTTTTGGCTTATCAAGACAGAATAGACAGAGTTGCCAAGAGTGTTTAGTTCATTCAAGATTCAGATTCTTCACATAATATATATTTTTATTTTATGAGTAACTTTAGAGCTGCTGTTGGTTCCAACAGGGAGTGGACCTAATCTCCAGCGCAGTATGGAGCCAGAGAGGGACCCCTCCACACAAACACCAGAAGACCAACATGACAGGCTGTCTGCTCTGGAACAGCTCCAGTATCGGCTCACCACACAGGTATCTGCTCTCTTCAAGTCCATCTCTCAGAATTCAACTGCTTCTTGCTCCCAGTTCCTTCAAAGGCTTCTCTGTATCACACAGCCAGACACTGATCTTCAGCAAAGTGGACATGAGAACGGTTTTGCCTCTGTTGTGTCCCATTTGGTGCCATTAGTGGTGTGAGTCCAGGATACTGCAGCACGTCTACTGGTGCTGGCCTGTTGGAATGGCTTTTCCCTCATTGCTCCACTTTCCTCTCACAGTCTAATACATGCATCCGAGGAGACTTGGACTCTCTAACCTGTCCTATAAATGAGTGGAACACTTTTAAAAGTTCTCAACTCAGTGATGTTTTATTTTCAACATGTAGGTATGATATTGTGTATTATGCACTTCTAAAAGTGGAATGCCCCAATGCAAGATCTCAATCCATTCTTTCATTCTTTCCCAGACTGAGATAAGCCTTTGTGTTGATGGATACAGTGATCAGGGGTTTTAAACTGAGGCTAAATGTAATTTGGACTAATACGTGTTTTAAACTGGACTTTTTCCTACCAAGAATAACAAATAGGCCTGGAGCTGGAGTCAGGGTGTGGTTAGTCAAGCTCAACTTATGGCTGGAAGCAGGTTCTGTCCAAAGTTGTTGGGTCAGATTAGCAGCTGCTATGAAGCTCAGTAAATAACAGCATTTATTGAATGTGTAAACAAACAAAATGTAAAGTGAGTTACATGCTGGAACTATCTCGAGGTGAAATAGTGGACTGTTGTCAGTGTGAGGTTGTCTGGCGGAGATGCTGCTCAGAAGAGCTGGGCTGATGTATAAACTGCTGAGCCAGGCTAAGTGTTTCCCCCTGCCTCCAGTCTTTATGCTAAGCTAATCACTGGCTGCATCACTGGCTGCAACACATCCATAAGAGGTTGATATTAATCGTCTCGTCTCACCATTAGCCAGAAGTTGAAGAACTGTATTTTCCGAAATGTTGGACATAAGCATTTCTTGTCACCATTTAGATCAGGTGGCATTCTCACTCATCACTAGGGACGTTGTCCACAGTAGATAACTTAAATACAACAGACAGCCACTAAGAACACTGTGACAGAGCTCAGAGGGAACGTGTACCTCTCAGTGCTGGCTCCACTAATGTATCTGTTGCTCCAGGAGCTGCAGTATGCTCTAAGGCAGAGGGCTCGCACTTTTGCGAAACAGCTCTTCTCTGGAACCAACTCCCTCGGTCCTGCCAACCCTCGGTCCCAGGAGCACAAACCCACAGACAGGCCCGAGGTAACAGCAGCCCCAAATACTGCATTCATGTGTCCAGTTCACTCCTCTCTATCTGTACTCTAAAATATTCATATCTACACATATACATTTACAAAGGACTGGAAAGTAAAGAAATGTTACTTTATTTAGCATTTCTCATTTCATGTTCAGCTGTCTCTGACTTCATACACCCTGTAAGTAAAACAGGTTAAAGTGAACATACTCTCCTGCTCTCTTCTTCTTTACACCCCCAAGAACAAAGAGAACACTCCTCCTCCCACAGGCGCTCTGGACATGGGGCCACAGCCACATTCAGGTCTGTCATCAGAGGAGTCGCTGGGCTCACTGAAGGAGCTGTGGGACATACTGGACCATGGACTTAGTCCATCAATATTTTCAGAAGGTAACCACACTAACTCAAGCTCAACTTCACTCTCAGCTAAAGAAAATCATTCTCTACAAATGTCTTGGTGCTAAACATTTCCTCCTAAAAAGAAGTTCCTCACTTCCTCATAAAAGAAGTGAGATAAAATGCTAACGTTTTTTAAGCGGTTCAGGGTGGGTTTTTGTAACATCCATCCATCCATTATCTTCGCTTATCCGGAGTCGGTGTGCGGTGGCAACAGGTCAAGCAGGGCACTCCAGACGCTCTTCTACCGAGCAACGCTTTCCGGCTCCTCCTGGGGGACCCCGAGGCGTTCCCAGGCCAGATGACATATGTAATCCCTCCAGCAAATTCTGGGTCTGCCCCGGGGTCTCCTCCCAGTGGGCCGTGCCCAGAGGGTGGGCACCAGATGCCCGAACCACCTCAACTGGCTCCTTTTAATGTGAAGGAGCAGCAGCTTTACTCCGAGCCCCTCCTGGATGTCCTCACCCTCTAAGGCTGAGCTCAGACACCCTACGGAGGAAACTCATTTCTTTTTTTGTATCCGCAATCTCGTTCTTCTGCTCATCACCCAGAGCTCATGACCATAGGCGAGGGTTGGAATGTAGATCGACTGGTAAATCAAGAGCTTTTTCTTCTGGTTCAGCTCCCTCCTCACCACAACGGACCGGTACAGCACCCACATTACAGCTGACACCGCACAAATCTGTCTGTCCATCTCACACTTTTATTACCCTCATTCGTGACCCCGAGATACTTAAACTCCCCCACTTGGGGCAGCAACTTGCTCCCAACCCAGAGAGCCATGGCCTCAGACTTAGAGGTGCTGACTTTCATCATGACCACTTCACACTCAGCTGCAAACCACCCCAGCGCCTGCTGAAGGTCACAGTCTGAGGAAGCCAACAGAACCACATCATCTGCAAAAAGCAGAGATGCAATTCTGAGGTCTCCAAACTGATGCTCTCCTCACCCCGGCTGCGCCTTGAGACCCTGTCCATGAATATCACAACATTCAGCCATCTCTTAATCTTACTTGTTCCAAATGATACAACAACCAGTGCAATATTTTATAACTTATTACAATATAAGATGATATTTTCATTGCATTATATTGTCTTATCTCATTTCATGGAGGAAAGCAGAATGTATAGACATAACATAATATTAATTGGGTGAATGCTCATATAAAAGGGAATTTCTACTGTGTGTGTGTTCATGTGTCTGTAAAAAATGACACCTTATACGTATGTGGAATATGACCATGTTTAGAAAAATACCTGGGTAATAACATGGGTCAAATCATACAGTTAATGAGAATTCATGGAGGCGAATAAGGCCTTAAGTCCTGTCCCACAGTGCCTTTTGTTCCCTTGTAGCCCAGTGACCTCACAGATGTGATGTGATAACAGTAGCATATCATGGTACGTGTGACCAGGATCTGCAAGGTCCACAAGTCTGGTGGGTGGACTGTGGATTCAGCCTTTTTCTGTTGCATGTTCGGTGGAGCCTACAGGCTGTTCAAAGAGGCCACGGGCTGTTCAGAGAGCCCACGGGCTGTTCAAAGAGCCCACGGGCTGTTCAGAGAGGCCACGGGCTGTTCAGAGAGCCCACGGGCTGTTCAGAGAGCCCACGGGCTGTTCAAAGAGGCCACGGGCTGTTCAGAGAGCCCACGGGCTGTTCAGATAGCCCACGGGCTGTTCAGATAGCCCACGGGCTGTTCAGATAGCCCACGGGCTGTTCAGATAGCCCACGGGCTGTTCAGATAGCCCACGGGCTGTTCAGAGAGGCCACGGGCTGTTCAGAGAGGCTACGGGCTGTTCAGAGGGGCTACGGGCTGTTCAGAGGGGCTACGGGCTGTTCAGAGGGGCCACGGGCTGTTCAGAGAGGCCACGGGCTGTTCAGAGGTACAGAATCACAAAGATGCATCCTTAAATACATGAAGTGGTCACATAAGTGTACTCTTGTGTGAGTAGGGATTAAATGAGTGTGTCAGCAATCAGTAGTTCAATAAACTAGCATAGTTTTAGCAGACTCCTGTGTCCTCAGAAAACCACTTTATCAAAACACACAAGCCCTCTGACTGATCTGAACACCAATGCAGTGGTTGGACCAGTGATGGACAGATGGGGGGGAGGGTTGTTGCCCAATCTGTGGCAGTAGCCTCTGTCAGCTCTCCAGGGAACACATTCTCAACCAGAACAGCTGCCAGATCAGGCTGAGACCCAGTGATCAGCATCACACCATGTAATCATTGTGAAACCAGACAGACCTGGCACAAGGTCCCATTACACTAGTGGTGACTGGGTCAAAGACCCTATTACAGATATCAAACAGCTGGGTGAGTAAAGATTAAAACTCCTCTTATTTCATTAAGGCCAAGCAGTTACTGTACAGTTGTGTTCAACGTGAATCACAGCAAGAGAAAGGATGTTTCAAAATGTTCCATCTCTGTCTAGATCTTCAAAATCCACATAGAAAAGGGCAACCAGGGATCCGTGTGCTACATCTTTTTAATCCAGTGTGTAGAAGTTAATGACAAAATATCTTGTGAAGTTGAAGAATGAATCCATCCACACCTGGATCCACATCTGCCTGAAATCAAATGATTTGTTCCTTGGTCTGTACTCTAATGTCCTGGATGCGTCCTGCCACACCTTCACCTTCATGGCTCCACTACGACATATATTTAGGAAAAACTGTAAGATCCTTTGGACAACAGTAAACAGTAGAGAATATTAGAGTAGATCAGAGTGTATTCACATGGACACTGTTACTGTGGTGACTCCCAGTGAAGCTCTGGAAGAATGAGGTCCACTTCTGTAAGGCACGAGTAGAAGAGCACACTGGCCTCTATGTGCTTTATGAAGACTTACCAAAACAAAAAGCACTCGTCAAATAAAGGTAATGTAGTGGTAACATTTATCTAATGAAGGATCTAAATACTTTTCCTGTCACTGCTGCTCTCAAATCACTCAGACAGCCACAAAGTTGAACCTAGACCTGGGTAAAGACACCAGCAAATGAGGATGCCATCTGTAACAGCCAGTTAACTTTCACCTGTGTTGTCTGCACCCAAAGGTGACGGTGAGCTGAGCAGGAGGGACGGGGCTGATGATGTTGGAGTTCGGATGATGGTGCATGGTGTCAGCACCCCCATCCATAGCCAGCACTCAGCCAAGGCCCAGCAGAGGAGGAACACGTCTACTACACCGTCAAACACTACCCGGTCCACCCTACCTGGAGCCCCTGGCAGGATCCGCAAGATCAGAAACTACAACGTTAAAGACTGACACAGGGCCGTCCGTCTGTGTTCGAAGCATTCTGTGCTCCTGTATATCTCTCAAGCTTTGGCAGGTCTGAGAAAACAAGCCGGCATTAAAAACTAAGGACATGCAGTGTCAGAGGGAGGGTCTAAGAGATCTTTCCATGTGTACCGGTCATTTAGGATCCATCTCTAATGAGTTCTGGAGGTGGGGGCCTCATTCACAGCCAATTTGTGTCAAATCTTAATTAATCATGGCTTCACACACGAGAGTAAACGCCCCAACAAAAGAAATGCTCTCCAACAAGAGATACTTCAAATACCAAAACACTGCATTCTGCATTGGCTTTTAGAATTAAACTGTGTTCCTGCTCATATCACCATCAGGGCTCGAGTGTTTGAGCCTTTATTATTGATGATAATTATCATTGTTCTTTTGTGTGTATGGGCTGTTTAAGGCTGTTCGGTGTGTTTCACTGCTTTGTAGTTAACTCATGTTCTTTATTTACTTTGCGTTCCCATAAAAACTGTTCAAAGTTTGTTAGTCAAATTATCTGTTGACTGAACTCTGTAAACTGTCACATGCAAATCTGGCAGGGCCTCCCCAGGGAAAAGGAGCCAGAGTCTGTCCAAAAAGTCAAATGAACTTGTGAATGGGGCCTTGACCTAAGTGGGGGCACCCTGTTGGTTCATGGTGTAAGCACCAACCCCGCCTATTGGTCTTGGCAGGTTTTCTGAGTGAAACGTCACTTCCTTCCATGTGAGAGCTGTGTGCTGACTCAGAGACAGGACTCCTCTTCCTGTCTCTCACACAGTGTGGGCTGCAGAACTGATTCCCATAAAACAAACTGTCTCTCTTGAAGTCACTCTGGCCCGAACACGTGCCCACTGATGTGACCGTCCACAACATCAAGAAGAGCTCATTCATTCCGGTGTGCGTCTCTGCTGATCCCAGGTCAGTGTGTGCTCTCAGGTCTGTTATCACCACAGTGGGTCAGTGGGAAAGCCTCTCCTCAGAACATCATGCTATCTGAAGGATGAACTCCAGTAACCCCCACCAGTCACACCAGCTTTCCTGCCTACGTCATCACCCGGGCACCGCCTTGTAATCACCCTATCTCCCAACGACACCCTCTCGTCTACTGTGATTGGTTGAAGCCTCACACCCCCGGCCCGTGATTGGCCAACCTACATGTCATCCACCATACTCCCATGTGTGCACCCACGTGTGCCGACGCCGGCCTGTGCGTTCACGGTCAATGTAAAGTTATGTAAACTTGAGTGTTGTGAAAGGAAACGTGCACATGATAAAGGCTGTGTTGTTTGAGGCTAGGAGAAGAATGTGTGCCAGTTTCTTCTTCATGTGTAGCTGTAGGCTGCAGTAAAGCACAGCTTCTCTCCTCTCATTAGAATAAGAAAGTAGTCGGAGCAGGGCCCCAGCCGAACATGAAAGGAAACATCAGGAAGAGGAAGTGGTGTCCAGTCTTTACTGTGTGGGTAAAGCAGAGGTCATGATGGTGACATGTTTGGACTGGTCCAGACTGCACAGCTGCACAGGATCACATGTGTTCTGATCATTCTGCTCAAACACACTTTGGCTCAGTGCTAATGATCAGACAGCATCCCACGAAGGATGATGGCCTCAGTGGAGCCCTCACACTCACACACACTCACACACACACTCACACATGGTTCATTTTGTACAGTTAACTGTGTGTGTGTGTGTCTTTGGATAACTGACACACAGGAGGATGCTGAGTGCTGTTAGAAGTACTGTCCTGTGTACAAGTACTGTGTCTTGTGTACAAGTACTGTGTCCTGTGAGTACTGTGTACAAGTACTGTGTCCTGTGTACAAGTACTGTGTCCTGTGTACAAGTACTGTGTACAAGTACTGTGTCCTGTGAGTACTGTGTCCTGTGTACGAGTACTGTGTCCTGTGAGTACTGTGTACAAGTACTGTGTCCTGTGTACAAGTACTGTGTACAAGTACTGTGTCCTGTGAGTACTGTGTCCTGTGTACAAGTACTGTGTACAAGTACTGTGTCCTGTGAGTACTGTGTCCTGTGTACAAGTACTGTGTCCTGTGAGTACTGTGTCCTGTGTACAAGTACTGTGTTGTGTACAAGTACCGTGTTGTGTACAAGTACCGTGTGCAAGTGTTCCCACAGCCCACCGGGCTCTCATCGGTACCCCGGCCGTGTGCTGCCGCCGGGCCGGGCGGGGGGGCGGAGCAGCGCTCTGAACTGCAGTAACCTCGTCTCAACATCGGGTTTTTTTCGCTCCGTGACTGCGGGGCGTTCAACGAATGACTCCATCAGTGGCTGGATCCGAGAGCCCTGCCTCCTTTCTCATTGGACTGCGCGGCCAAGCCAAGCTGTCAGCCCATGTGGCGTGGCCAGGCCGAATGTGACACATTTAAATTCATCAGAGGAAAGAGGGAGACGGTAACCGACGGACCGGGACGCCACGGACAGACAGACAGACTGACGGACGCAGTTCTACATGCCCGACAGGCGCTAACGTTTCACCAAGTGCTCCGAGTTTCGCAGGAACATCAGGCCGGTCTGCTAGCAGGTGAGTCCGCTGACACAGCGGGGGGGGGGGGACCTACGTGACTTGTCTGAGTGCCCCCCCCCCCCCCCCCGCTCTGAAACAGGCCTGACTAATGTGCCTTTGTTTTTACCGGCACAAGCTGCTCCGGTTCTCTGCTCCACATTTAGCCACTTAACGCTAACTTGTCTCCGGCACACACACTCTGAGTCCCCGCGGAGCCTGGTCCCATCGGGGAGGACTTCTTGTTCGGCTGCTTCCTCTGGTGGATCATCCTCTGCTGAGGTCGGTGTGTTTGCCGGGAGCCTGAACTAGTCCAGGACCGTCTGCCTTTATGGTGGGCTGGGGGGCTGCCGGACGGGCCGGTGTCCACTGTCCCATCCAGGCACCCTCATCCAGAGGGTGTGTCCAGGCGTCTGTTACTGATGCTGCTCTGTGCAGTACTGACCATGCCAGGCGTCTGTTACTGATGATGCTCTGTACAGTACTGACCATGCCAGGCGTCTGTTGTTACTGATGATGCTCTCTGTACAGTACTGACCATGCCAGGCGTCTGTTGTTACTGATGATGCTCTGTACAGTACTGACCATGCCAGGCGTCTGTTGTTACTGATGATGCTCTGTGCAGTACTGACCATGCCAGGCGTCTGTTGTTACTGATGATGCTCTCTGTGCAGTACTGACCATGCCAGGCGTCTGTTGTTACTGATGATGCTCTCTGTGCAGTACTGACCATGCCAGGCGTCTGCTGTTACTGATGATGCTCTCTGTGCAGTACTGACCATGCCAGGCGTCTGTTGTTACTGATGATGCTCTCTGCAGTACTGACCATGCCAGGCGTCTATTGTTACTGATGCTGCTCTCTGTACAGTACTGACCATGCCAGGCGTCTGTTGTTACTGATGCTGCTCTCTCTGCAGTACTGACCATGCCAGGCGTCTGTTGTTACTGATGCTGCTCTCTCTGCAGTACTGACCATGCCAGGCATCTGTTGTTACTGATGCTGCTCTCTCTGCAGTACTGACCATGCCAGGCGTCTGTTACTGACGCTGCTGTCAGATTCCTTCTGGTGTTTTGTCACAGGAGTGAGATCCTGATGATGATGTCATGACTAAGGCCTCTCAGGAAGGCTTGATCCCAGCCTGAGGACCAGCAGGTCACCGGGGCCACAGGTCCAGGGTGACTGGTGACACAGCCAGATTGTGGACACGCTGTGTGAGGGTGTCTTTACTCCTGTTGTTCTGTGCAACATGGCCGCTGGACGAGATCAGACCAAATGAAGGCCGTTGATATGAACTGTCTTCCTGTTTGGTGACTGGCTGGTGCAGGAGGATCTCTGGTTCCAGTCCAGTTGAGTTAAACCAGAAGTAACGATGACACAATGTTCTCACTTCAGAGACTGAAATATCTATTTAACGATCATAAAAAGGATGATAATGAGCCACGTAGACAGGGAGCCAGTTTGAACTTGTACGTGAGACATTCTTGGAGCCAGGGGGAGCCTGATTGGAGGGATGTGGTTTCACCCACTGCTGTCCTTGTTTATGGGAGACAAAGTGATCTGAAGCTGGTGTGAACAGGTTTTAAAGCTGCATTCCAGGAACGAGTTTGTCCTCCTCACTGCCTGCAGAGTAACGGTTCTGTTTGTTATTTGGTGTTTGTCGGTGTGTTTCCACCTTCAGGATCTTGCCGCAGGCTGTGTGACAGGTATCGTCTTGCTGTGGGCTGCTGCTGGATGAGCTCAGCAGTCCGGAGTGGTTGGGCTAGTGGGAGTGTGGTACGGACCGACTGTAGAAGACCATGTAGTGTACGGCGTGAGGCTGTGGCGGGGCAGGCCCACTTTCTAGAGTGCTGAGTAACTGTACAGTCCATGTGTTGACCAGCCCAGCATGCAGACAGGCCTGTCACGCTGCAGGACGGTGCAGGGTGTTAGTGTGTGATCTGGGTCAGGTAAGGCTAGATATTGTACTGAAGGTGCTACATTCGGTCTAATCCCTGGCCAGTCGATCCTGGAGCCCAAATCCCTTCAGCTACTGAGCCACAGTAAGGACCAGGACAGCCCCGTCACCCCGTGAGCGCCCTGCTCCTAGCTCCTACCGGTGTAGTCGTCATGGTTGCCATCTGACAACATTTACATGGAAGAAATGAAATAATGCAGCCATCACATCACTCACTGTACCACATGATCCTGCACTGGGTGCCATGCAGTCAGGTATTATAGGTGCTGAGCTGGATTTCCAATCGTTAGTCACCAGACGAATTGGCAACAATTCTGATAATCAATGAATGCTTAAGGGAGGTGTTAATGAAAAGGTCCCGGCTTTGTCATTGTAGACTGAACATCTTTGTGTTCTCGACTGTTGGTTGGACTCAGTTTATTGTCATTGTCATGTCTGTGGGGGGGGGGGTTGTTTGTCCACCTGTCCCCTTTCGCAGATTTGTTTCCATGATCACCTTTACCCTGCGGTTACACACCGAGTGTCCTCTTCCAGGATGATGATGCTGTTTGAGTATGAGGCTGATTTGAGTCACCTGCTTTGCACATGACCAGAACTACCAGTTTAGAGGGATATATGTTTGTGTCGAACCAGTTCACTGAAATGTGGCAGTTGGAGAGAACAAACAAAGTCTGCTCTGAGGATTTAGTTTGCCTTGTACCATCTGTAGCTCCAGCCAAGAGGCCACAGTAAGACATGGTAGTCATCTCTCTGTCTCCATGAAAATGACGATATGTGAGGAGAACCTCAGTACCAGAGGCTCCACCTGGGTCCGTTTGGGGCCGTGTGCTGAACAGCTCTGACGGACGGTGTGAGGATGGTAGCAGCCGTCCTGGCTGCTCTATATTGAGGTGGAACACGCTTTCATTGAAGCAGCTGTGTCCCCGCTGACACGAACGCGGCTGGCCTAGAAACGAGGAACAAAGACGAAGACATACATCCACAGTACAGCACTGTCCTGCTCACTCATGTACACAGAGCAGGCGATCGGCAGACTACATTGTCTGCTCTAAGTGCTCTTTCATGCGTGCTCAGAGGGACTCCTCATTTCCAAAGCTGCCAGTCAACGCCAACACAATTACATATGCCTCAATACATGCTTAGAGTGAATGAATACTATTGAATCGCTGCCACAGGGACCTTCTTCACATTTCTTGTTTTGTTGTGATGAAGATTTTCAAGGTGTTTGGCTATTCCACACATGTCCCCCCCCCCCCCCAGACTGTATTATTTGTACCAGTGAGTGACCAGCAGTAGCACGCACCTTCACTGAACCAGCTGCCCTCAACATCAGCTGACTGGGAAGACACACACGCATTCAGAAATCCAAATTCTATTTCCAAGGTTCTTTAAAATAATAAAACCCAAACCAACACATCTGAGTGCAGACCAGAATCTTAGAAACTATTGTTAAGAAATGATTTAGTGTTTCTGTACCAGCTAATGTAATGACTATAACAACATGTGCCAGCGTGGTGAGGGCTGCTGCTGCGGTTCCTGCGGCACACGACTCCTCACCATTATTGATGTGTGTAATTACGCCGTGAACCACTTTTGTTGACACGCGTCTCTCCCTGTTCACAGTAATCCAGCATGGATGAGATAGTCATAGCAGGGATATCGGGTCGTTTGCCCGAGTCCAACAACCTGGAGGAATTCTGGGAAAACCTCATCAACAGTGTGGACATGGTGACGGAAGACAACCGGCGGTGGACACCAGGTGAGCTCCCTAACGAAGCTGGATTTGATGATTGGTCCGGGGGGGGGGGGGGTCAGACATGCATTTCTGTGCTGTGTGCAACAAGGAGTGGCAGGTTTGATCGATTGATTGGTATTTAAATTTAAGATGCTCTGGGGCACAGAGGTTGTCCACCAATCCAAAGATCCACATGTCTCAGTGTTTTGGGGCGCTGAAGCCCAAGTTTCCCCTGATGCTGTGTTTCCCAAGTGTGAATGAACAGTTAGATTCCTCCTTTATGAATGATGTGTGAATGTGAAAGGCCCCAGCCAGGCTGTCTGTGTGGAGTATGAGCGTTCTCCTCATGTGTGTGTTTTCTCCGGCATCAAGGTTTAGTTAACTGATCACTCTAAACTGCGTGAGTGGTTGCCTGTCTCTCTGTCGGCCCTGTGACTGACTGGCACTGTTAATCATGTATGTAATTATACTGGTGACCAGTCTGGGGTGGCCCCCGTCCAATGACCGTAGGAGAGAGGTCAGACTGCTGGGTAATACCGAAGACACGTGGATGCAAACAACGCAGGTTTCCAAATAATCCAAACATTGGCTGTGCATTGGTTGTTTGAAGGAAACGCATTCAGCAGGTTCATTAGAGGATACAAGGATAGACTGATGAAGTGAAAATACATATACTGTTAATTCTACACATGTACATGCAGGAGATAATTCTGAAAGGCATTGTTGTGCATCGTGACACCACAAAAGGTGAACCAGGCTCAGCTGTTATGGTGTTATGGTGCTGTTACAGCCTGCGCTCAGTGTCAGCTCGGCCCCCGTCAGACTCGTCTGAGCACGGCCTCACCGGTTTCCTGAGTATCGTGCTAGTTGCTCACCCATCCTGAAGGATTCAGCATGTAGAAACTTCACTCCATAAAGCATTCCAACCTTCTCCTATATTACCTTTCTCTTTCATATCGTTGCTGATTTGATAACTTCTCTGTTCTTTCTCCTCTCTGCTGTCCCACTCTTTCCAGTCCTCCCTCTCTTGCTTGCAGTTTTTTCCTTTGTGAAAAAAATACCCACCCCTCAGTGCCTGGCAACCATCTCAAGCTCACATTCATGCGCTGAAAGGGTTGGCCCTGAACAGCTGAGGCTGCCGGGACCACACAGCAGGCATCATGGGGGAGTAGGGGGAGTAGAAAGGGTAACCTGTGAAAGCAGGAAGAGGCTCATGACCCGAGGGAGGCCTGGCACCCTCTTTATGAAGAATAAGGTGAACTGCACGTGCTCACATGATGAGGTAGTCCTGTACGTGTGTTTTCACTGTTAAGTGCCCGACACAGAGGAGGACATTGCCTCCCTCTGTGGCTCAGCTGTGTGTCTTCTCTTGCTGCCATCCAGCAAATATTCCTCCAAATGTGAGCCACTAGGCAGCCAGTAGAGGATCCCCTCTGTCCCTGCAGGAACAATGGTTCAGGATCTTTACAGTGCTTCTTCAGATGTGATACAAACCCTGCACCTCTGTACTTGTGTGTGTGTGTGTGTCACCACTTCTGCTTCTCTCCAGGTCTGTACGGTCTTCCAAAGAGGAATGGTAAACTGAAGGACATCAGCCAGTTTGATGCCTCCTTCTTCGGAGTCCATCCCAAACAGGCCAACACCATGGACCCCCAGCTCCGTCTAATGCTGGAGATTGCCTACGAGGCCATCGTAGATGGAGGTGAGGGGAGGGAGAGACCGCTCAGCCCTGCAGATCCGTAGAGGACGGTAACATGAATGAAGAGGGCTGAAGTGGTGGCAGATGAATACAGGAAATCTGATTTTCAGATCTCAGTGACTCAGTGTGATCACATACTGAGTGAATGGCTTAAAATGAAATGTTGCGATGCAGGACTCAACCCGGCCGCTCTGCGTGGCAGTAAGACGGGCGTCTACATCGGGGTGAGTGGCTCGGAGGCTGGCGAGGCGTTCAGCAGGGATCCAGAGGAGCTCCTGGGCTACAGCATGACCGGCTGCCAGCGCGCCATGCTGGCCAATAGACTCTCCTACTTCTTCGACTTCAGTGGTATGTATCCTTTCTAGTCATTTCAACCACTCAAAGCTCTTTTCCATCACATCCTCATTCACCCATTCACACATCCTTCATTCATCAATCTAAGCTGGAGGAGACTGTTCTCTCACACACAGTCACACACTGAAGGTCACGTCGACATGCTGACTCATAGGAGCCGGGATCGAACCTTCAACCTTCCGATTGAGGGGCGACCTGCTTTACCTCTGAGCCTCAGCCGCCCATTTAACACTTTTGTTTCTGTTCAAATCTGGGACATATCATGAGAACTAGATACCAAACTCCAAGATGGACTTCTGATGGATGTTTTTCACATGTGAAACTGTGTGACTACTTTCTATCTGCCCAGCATCAGCAGTGCTCACTCTGCTGTGCTGAGAACTGAGCTGTACCATAAGAATGTGTGTGCATCAGAAAAGCAGCCACCCTAACCAGTACATTAAGACTTTGGAAACATTAGCACACGTTGCAAAATGGCTGCTCATCAGCATGGGCAGCATTGTGCTGTTACTTGCTGCAGCTTTGTATTGAGTTAAGAATACATCACAAAGTTGTTCTTCTTTGTGGTTCTGCGGATGGCCTGTGGGAAAGGCTGCTGTTGACCCTGAGCCACAGGATGGGAGGGGGGGAGAGAAGGCTGCAGTGGTGCCTGCTGCTTCAGTGCACATCTGGATCCAATGCTGCCACCATGTGGCCATTTCTCCTTCAGCTCCAGCTTCCTGTGATGCAGGTCACTCCCAAGTTCTCCTGGATTCCCTGGTTTAAGACTGCCTGCCAGTCAGCACCATGTGTACTACAGAACACACACACACACACACACACACACACACACACACACACACACACACACACACACGCGCTGTGCACTTGGAACGACTGGTAGATGAATGCTTTTGATTTGTTGAACTACAGGACCTTGATCAGTTTGAACTCAGGGTGTGTCTGGGTACCTTTTTCTGCAGCTCTAACCCCCCCCCCCTGTCCTCCTCCAGGCCCCAGCACTGCCATCGACACAGCCTGCTCCTCCAGCTTGCTTGCATTAGAAAACGCCTTCCACGCCATTCGCCAGGGCCAGTGTGATGCGGCTTTGGTGGGCGGAGTCAACCTGCTGCTCAAGCCAAACACCTCGGTGCAGTTCATGAAACTGGGCATGCTCAGTCCTGAGGGGACCTGCAAGTCCTTTGACTCGTCAGGTAAAAGAAGCTGTTGAAGGCCTTTGTTACATCTCCGCCTCCCTTGTTTCCTGTCATCCCTTCGCCATCTCAATATGTTTCAGGCAGGAGTTTTGTTTTCACATTTGTTTCCTGTTTAATATGATGATCATTATCATTAAAGTGAATACATTATTATTATATACATACATTTTTTTGATAAAACTGCCAGAACAGCAGCATTTTGTGTTTTTGGCACCACAGGGACAGTTCTGCCATAGATCCCCTTTGAAATGCTGCACAGAAGTCTTAATCAAACCAAACCAGGTGTCAGGATTTAGACTTTTTACTGTCCGCAGCAGATCTTCTCACCTTTTAGCTCGTCTCTCTCACCATTAGTTCACAATCTTAGTCGTACTCATTTTACCGTGTTATGTAACTATTTCCCTGGTTTTCACTGGTGCCCAGTGGTTCTCCCTCCAGGAGCAGTGGATTGATGGGGGGCCACTGAGATGGAGCCAGCTCTGTGTAAAGATGTGGGCACTAACAGTGTCTGACTCGTTGCTCAGGCAGCCTGAAACAGCAGCCCTTAGTATTAGCCTGGTCAGCTTAGCTCTTATCCCCCCTCCCGGGGAGATCCTCCCTCCCACTGCGCCACTTGGTCCAGATGGAGCGATCAAATCAATGCTTATGCCCAATGTGTGCTTCTACCACAAACAATACATGAAACATGTTTCAGTGACAGAAAAGAAAAATTGGCCCATAATCTAAACAAGAGTGTTTGAATGAGCGACACCATCTAGTGTGTGTGTGTGTGTGTGTGTGTGTGTGTGTGTGTGTGTGTGTGTTAATTGCACTGTGTATATATATGTGTGCATTTATCAATCTAAAGTTCATGTTTGTTCTCACCCTGTCGGTCAGGAAATGGATACTGCCGTTCTGAGGCTGCAGTGGCCGTGCTGCTGACCAGGCGGTCAGCGGCTAAAAGGGTCTACGCCACCGTGCTCAACGCTGGCAACAACACCGATGGATACAAAGAGCAGGGTGAGCAAGAGGAAACTCAGGCTTTGACTCATTAGCTCCAGTAAAATGACATGGCAGGCTCAGGTGATGTTCTGGTTCATGTGCTGGACAGATTATTCAGTGCCTCACTTTAACATAATCAGATTCTTTTCTTGATTCATCAGTTAATGGTTTGGTCTATAAAATGGCAGAAAAGAGTGAAGTGTTGCTGTGACACTCTGAAAGGAGGGTTTCTGTACGGGGAGTGATTTGCCTTTTGATACTGTGACTACATTGTGCTGACACTACCGCTTGATTTGTGATTCTGTGGTTGCGAGCATTTTCAGAAGATGGTATTTCAGCTGGGTCTGAACATTTCTCCACTGTGTCGGTGTTCTATCAGTTTACTTACTGCCACTTCTATCAGTTAGAGGATTATTCATGTTGTCTTGATGGCACAATGTTTTCACTGCTGTCAAAGTTTGCAGGAGGAAGTTTTTCCACTCCTGTTCAGGTCAATGTAATTTGCGATTCAGAGAAATAGATTTCAAGGCAGTAAGAGCTCAGCCAGTGCAGGGCGTCAGGAGACATTTCCATCCTGTGTTTCATCCAGCATTTCCAGAACCATGGTTACCTGTGGGGCTCAAGTTTGTTTCCAGCCTAACTGGTCACCTGACTGTGTTTCTAGACATGTTGGAGCTGCTCTAGTGATGACCGGACCACGCTCCATGCTCCAATAAACAGTATTGTTGCATAGAGGTTGTGTGTTGTGTGTTATAGTGCGGCGTACCATGCTTCACACACTCCTCTTGGTCCCTCAGGTGTAACCTTTCCGTCAGGTGAGATGCAGCAGAGGCTGGTTCGCTCTCTGTACCAGGAGGTGAACATAACTCCTGAGGAGGTGGAGTACATCGAGGCCCACGGCACCGGAACAAAGGTCAGTGCTCAGGCTAGCTTCACACTTTTGGCATCACAACACAGAAAGTGATCAAAGACGTGGTACACACTTTTAAT
The DNA here is from genome assembly GCF_042242105.1 of Pempheris klunzingeri. NCBI lineage: Eukaryota > Metazoa > Chordata > Actinopteri > Acropomatiformes > Pempheridae > Pempheris > Pempheris klunzingeri. The sequence goes on from NC_092031.1 coordinate 19,853,227, forward strand.
CACACACACACCTGCTGTCCCTCACCAGGAATGTTTGAGCTCTGTGTATCTCTGCTGTCTACATGCAGGTCGGCGACCCGCAGGAAGTGAATGGCATTGTCGGTGTGTTCTGTCAATCAAAGCGAGAGCCTCTGCTTATTGGCTCCACCAAGTCCAATATGGGCCACCCAGAACCGGCCTCTGGGCTGGCTGCCCTGTCAAAGGTGAGCGTGGCAGCACTCCAGTCGTAGCCTCCACACCACACGGCCTTTCTGGACTCTGAGTCTTCTGCACATCTAATTGTTCAATTGGGGAAAACGACGCACATTCGTGGTGTTACACTCAGTTGTTCACACTAAAAGTTACAGAGGTAGTTGTCAAGAATGAAAAACAAGCTGAAGAGGGGGGTTCAGACCCCACCCACTGCACACACCTGTCAGTCACTGCGTAACGTGGCTCAATTGTCAGATGTTTCAGAAAGCAGAGCCCTGAACACACATGGAATACTTCATCAGTCACTGCAGGTTTTCCATCTCCCATTCTCAAAAGGGAAGGCGGCGGGGGGGGGGGGTCTAGACACCAAATCAGCAAAAAGAGAAGGCCTGTGTTTTTATTGTATTGGTTGTTTTTCAGGTGTTGCTGTCTTTGGAGCGAGGAGTCTGGGCCCCCAACCTTCACTTCAACAGTCCCAACCCTGACATCCCCGCCCTCACTGATGGTCGGGTTCAAGTGGTTGACCGGCCCATCCCCATCCGAGGCGGCATCGTAGGCATCAACTCCTTTGGATTTGGAGGTTCAAACGTTCACGTGATCCTTCGTCCTGCTGAGAAATCAGCTGCTGCGACCCCAGAGCCCAGGACCATTCCCAGAGTTCTTCAGGCCTGCGGCCGAACGGAGGCCGCTGTGAATGCCATGCTCCAAAAGGGCAAGGAGCTCGCTACAGATGACGGCTTCCTGTCTTTGCTGAATGAAGTGTCGGGAGTTCCTGCTGCCAGCATGCCCTACCGAGGCTACGCCCTGATCGGCTCTCAGAGTGACGTCATGGAGGTGCAGCAGGTGCAGGCCAGTGCCAGGCCGCTCTGGTACATCTGCTCAGGTCAGTCAGCAAAGACACTCACATACTGTGCCAGTCAAAGGTCTGGACACACCCTTATAGACCAATATTGATTATTGATTAAGATTTGAAAGTTTGGAAACTGATGGACTGTTTCTCTTTACTCAGCTCAGTGGTTCATAATCTGAATCAGAACAGTAGTTGAACAGGACCGTTCTCTGTATAGAACTGTGTACCAACCCAAACAAATAGAACTAAAGAGTTATTTTATCTGCTTTTGGAAACGCTGTCATTTGACAATGTTGTGATTTTTGCATCATTGATACAAACCATTAGTTATTAGTGGAGTTTACTGCTGACTTTTGGAATGGAGGTGATGATTAATTGAGATGTCCTCAGTATGTGATGTCCTGTTGGGTGAAGGTGTGTGATGCCTATTGTATCTACAGGTATGGGAACCCAGTGGGCAGGTATGGGCCGCAGCCTCATGCAGCTGCCGGACTTCAGAGAGTCCATCCTGCGCTCGGACGAAGCTTTGAAGGACACCGGCCTGGTTGTGTCCCGCCTGCTCATGGATGCAGACGATGCCACTTTTGAAGATACTGTTCACGCCTTTGTTGGCCTTGCCGCCATACAGGTACAGTGGAGATGTCATGTCTGATGTGGGAACCCTGGCAGATTGGTGTCAGGTCACTGCTCTGGTAGTAGGACTGTCTGATGGTCCAGGAACTAACTGGGCAGAGTCTGTACAGCTTCCTTCAGACAGTCAGCACTGGGTACCACAGAGAGAGAGAGAGAGAGAGAGAGCTCTGCTATATACTCAGGGGTTCACTGACATCCAGTTGGCAGGTCAGCTAAGGCATGATCAGGTGTTAGATATTTCCTCAGCTATAGTAGAACTTCAGTGTAAGTCTGTCTTCATTTTGACACAGAGATTAGAAATCTATTTTTAAAGAGTGTCTCGGCCCAGATAGGCAGCAATAAGCACCATGAAACAGACCCAGCTTGGACAGAAATGTGCTTAGGTCGATCATACATACACACCATAGACAAGACTGCATCCTGGAAACGAGCTGGCCCAAACCATACACATCTAGAAATAACTCAGCAGCAATGCTGTGACTCAAAGTGTTCAGTTTGAACGTGTGGTAAAATTGGGTCCTGGTAAGAGAGAGCGTAGCAGGCTGATTTGGGCTGAGCCTTGTCCAATCGATGCTAGTAGACTTCCTTATTGAACTGGATCCAGCAGACCAGGCAGAAATGATCCCGTGGCTCTCCTGCTTACAGATAGCAGAGATCGACCTGCTCACTAAGCTGGGACTGCAGCCCGACGGCATCGTGGGACACTCCGTGGGAGAGCTGGCCTGTGGCTACGCTGACGGCTCTCTCAGCCACAGTGAGGCCATCCTGGCTGCATACTGGAGAGGCCGCTGCATCAAGGAGGCCAACCTTCCTCCAGGAGGCATGGCGGCAGTCGGTAAGAGACGGAGCAATGCTTCTTCATTATATTCCAACAGCTGGTTTTATCAAATGAGCACAAGGAAGTCATTGTACAATATGCTTGTTTGGAATGAAAACCTTCAGAGTCAGTCAGTCAGTCAGTCAGTCAGTCAGTCAGTCAGTCAGTCAGTCAGTCAGTCAGTCAGTCAGTCAGTGCCTTTATTTTGTCCCTTTCTGAAATGCTACAGTTTGTGAGAACTGTCTCTGGAAAGGTTCTTCTGTAGCTGGACTGATTTAATCTTACAGACAGTGAGTGTGAAGCATTAGGGGGAAGCTTTCTTCTCTCCTGTCAACTGTTGAATGTCTTTTTGCTACATAAAACACAATTCTTAAAACATAGTTCAGTTTTAATATATGTAGTAATTTCATAATTCTAATCAGTTGCAGTGATGTTGCCAGGTTGATGTTGCCAGGTTGATGTTGCCAGGTTGATGTTGCCAGGTTGATGTTGCCAGGTTGATGTCCTGCGTCTCTGATGCTTTAAGCTCACTACACACACACACACACCCTGTTTTTAGCAGAAATAATAGATTTTAATAGAAAAGAAACTCAGTCATGACATCTTGTTTGTTACTCTACCAGGTGCTTTTGTGCCTGATATCTCTGGTTTTAGGCTGTTTTTAATTCACGTCAGCCTGTATCCCTAATCCCTCATTTTATCAGACACCTACTGAGTTTCCCTGGGACCCACACACACGACCACCGCTGGGCCGTGGTGGGCCGCTGCCTTTAGCAGTGGGCAGTGATGTGTAACGTACCTCTTTCACAGCATTTGAAGTTGCCTTAAACAACAGCACCTGTAAGGTGACCACACACAGCCATCAGATCTAAAGGACACCAGGAGAGCATCGTGTCAAAGCTTGGTAACATTTAGAAGGAAACTGGACTCCTTTGGTTACTAGTTTGTGTGCTGATGTTACTGCTTGATCACTGTCACAGGGGAGTCACTTCAGGTAAGAAGAAAGACCGTGGTGGACAGTTGCCAGTCAGCCGTGTATATTTCCATTAAACAGCACAAAGAAAGCCTCAATATGCAGCATTTAGTGTTGCACATCCTTCACCTTTGTGCTCGCTGTCTGTGTTCCAGGGCTGACCTGGCAGGAGTGTCTGGCTCAGTGTCCCCAGGGGGTGGTCCCGGCCTGCCACAATGCCGAGGACACCGTCACCATCTCCGGCCCTCAGGTCAGACATGCTGTCCCACCGTGTGTTCTAGAGCCTCGTTAACACATGAATGAGCAGGCAGACTTACAAGACCTTTACTTTTAGTTTGAAATGTAAATGTGAATCAGGAAGAGAAGAAGGAAGAAGAACATAGTAGATAGCCAACAGCTACAACACAGAAGATGTCAGGATGATGATCAGTGTCAAACAGTGTCCGGTTGTGTGACAGCGTCTGTGTTATCTAATGTAAGCATGGGCACACTGGCTGTTACCCATGTAGTTTTCCCAGGTACCGGGGGGGTGCGTGCTGACAGATGTGCTTGTGTGTGTTTCATCAGGAGGCGATCACTAAATTTGTGTCGGAGCTGAAGGAGCAGGGAGTGTTTGCAAAGGAGGTGCGCAGCGCTGGTGTTGCTTTCCACTCTTACTACATGGCCGCCATCGCTCCTGCCCTGCTGGCTGCTCTGAAGAAGGTACACAGCACTGCTATGTTCCAGCAGTGTGCATGAAGCTCTGACTACTGTTGTCACTACGGACTACCTGCTGTTAATTAGTGGATACAAGTTCCACATCTTCTCACAGCTCCAACTCTGTTTTGTTTCCTACAAATTCAGCTGCTTTATGTCGAGCTTTTGTCTCCTAGGATACCAGGCTCGTCAGATTAGTAGCATCATTCTCACAACTGCAGGAACCAAGTGGCCTGATGCAGATCAGTGTTCAGCACACATTTGAATATTGATAAAGAATGAAAACTACCATCTTGTGTGTAGGTGATCAAGGAGCCACGGAAGCGCTCCTCCCGCTGGGTGAGCACCAGCATCCCTCAGCCTGAGTGGGACTCTCCTCTGGCTCTGTACAGCTCAGCTGACTACCATGTCAACAACCTGGTGAGCCCTGTGCTGTTCCAGGAGGGCCTCAGCCTGGTGCCTGAAAACGCAGTGGTGCTGGAGATAGCGCCTCATGCTCTGCTGCAGGTACACTCAGCACCAACTAATCATTTCATGCATTAAGCAACCTAGCAGCACACAAATGAGTTCAAATTCATGTTTTTAAAGCTGGAAAACATCCATGTGTACAGTGTGAGCCAGGGCCTGGATCTATCAGCCAACTCTGGAGCCTACCTAGGAGTCCCACTTAAAGTTAAACTAAGACTAAAAACACTCAGAAGAGAACCTGGGAGTTATTTATGAAGCACCCTCACCTTGGGGGAGTTTTACAACATTAATGACAATATTGTCATTGTAGTTTTTCTAGGTTGTGTTTTAAGAGTAGTAAAAGTCTAAATGCAGAATGTGTTCTGTGTGGAGGCAAATAATGTAGCTGACTAAAATATGATATCAAAATTTAGAGGAGCTGAAAGCTCACACTGATTTTTACCAACCAGCCGTTGGCAGTGGGAAACAATGAAACTGTTCATATTGTGGTTTGGCTCACTAGGCTTTTACTCCGCCTGTATTAGCGCATCTTGTATTAGACATAATGCACAAGCAGCAGCTTCTCTTTCAGCCAGACCTGCTGTCAATCTCTGTGACCATCTGTCATGTTAAACAAATGAATGAAGGAACGAAGCGATAAATAAATAACCCTCCAATATTTCTGTAGCAGCACGCAGAAAGAAAAAGCTTTGTCATGAACTGTTATGAACTTTGGTTTTTGCGTTCAGGCCATCCTGAAGCGAAGCCTGAAGCACACGTGTTCCATCCTCCCCCTGATGAAGAGAGGCCACACCAACAACCTTGAGTTCTTCCTGTCAAACATTGGCAAAATCTACATGAGCGGGTCAGTAAAGGTTGTGTAGTGGGGGGGGGGCTTTGCAGTGAAGCCTGCTGTCTGCTTCTCCTCTGTGAACAATCCTGGAGATGGTGCTGATAGTAAAATAATTGTTAATGCACCTCTGTAGCATCAGCATGGATGGTAACAGCCTGTACCCTGCGGTGAAGTACCCTGTGCCAGTGGGCACCCCTCTGATCTCCCCCTTGGTACAGTGGGACCATGCCCAGACGTGGGATGTTCCCAAGGTGGAGGACTTTTCCTCTGGCTCAGGAGGATCCAATTCTTCCACCGTCTACAACATTGGTAAGAAATGTACATCTGGACTGAAAGGCTGTTCTGCTCTGTCCTCATGTTTCCAGTTTCATCCCATAACATTTTGTTTGACCGCTCGTGTGCTTGTTGTCCAACTCCTTCAACGACAGACATAAACCCAGAGTCTTCAGACAACTACCTGATTGGACACTGCATTGATGGACGTGTCCTCTATCCGGCGACGGGGTACCTGGTGCTGGCCTGGCGCACCATGGTGAGACATCTGGGGGTTGTCATGGACAAAACCCCTGTATGTTTTGAAGACATCGCCATCCACAGGGCCACCATCCTGCCAAAGACCGGTGAGAGAGAGCTGCAGGGGTGTGAGGGGGGTGGGGGGGCTGATTGTGATGGACTGTTGAGCTGCTTCACTACCTTTTCAGTGTTCATCTGATTTTCTCTCTGCTTCTCTCAGGCTCTGTCCAGCTGGAGGTGCGTCTCATGCCCGCCACCAACAAGTTTGAAGTGTCAGAGAACGGGAACCTGGCTGTCAGTGGTAGGTGGCTATAAACAGCACTGTTTGTCTGACAGGCCAGACATCTGCTGACACCCCTCGGGTGCTGAGGAGATGTCTATCACTGCAGCTTTTCTTTTACTTTGTGCGTATTACACGACATGATCGATGATGAGAGCTGAGAACTCACCTGCTCACGTATCCGGGTGCCGTCTTATCCTGCCGTGGATCACAGTGTTTTTGCATGAGACATGAGCAGCTGGGTTGTATGAGGCAAAAGAAGCAACAGTCAGCAGCTCCAGTGAATGAATAACAGTGAGCATCAGCCCCAAGTAGAGGATCAGAAGGCTGTAGACTCCTCTTCAGGTGTACTATATAAGCTGCATGGTGAGCAGAGCACTTCTCTCTCCAACATGTTTGTTTCCACATTGTGGGAAAAAGGAAGCCGACAACAAAAACGCCATGAAAATGTCTAGAAAATTGCTGTTCCATTTTTTCACCAGTGAACATATGAACATCTCTCAGTCCCACGAATCTCTGCCTTCTCTTGTTGTGCATGTGATTTTTAGGTAAGGTGAGCATTCTGGAGGATGCAGCCTTCGATTCATTCTGCGGTCGGATAAGGCAACAGACTGCCTCTGACAGTGGTGATCCCAAAATGAAGCTCACGGCACATGATGTCTACAAAGAGCTGCGCCTGCGGGGCTATGACTATGGGAAGACTTTCCAGGGCATCTTAGAGTCTAACAATGCAGGTAACAGTGAAGAGTGTTTGCGTGTGTGTTGCTTTTGAAACCAGCTTTGTGAACAGTGTTATCCTTTACCCTTGTGTCCTTTTTTCTTGTCTTACAATGATTTAATGACATTAGTTAAAAGACACTGTGCTATGTCACTAGTTTTATCCACCAGACCCATCATACGTTTGTTTGTTCGCTTACACTTGTTTATTTCAGTGAACTTTGTAAAGCACTATGAGACACTCTGTAGTGATATTGGGCTATACAAATAAAATTGAATTGAATTGAATTGAATACGTAGGTGCTATACTTTGTCCTTGCTGATTGGCCGCTGTCATGTGATTGGCTGGTTCCAGGAGACAGCGGGAAACTGCAGTGGACAGGAAACTGGGTGACCTTTCTGGACACCATGCTGCAGATGATCGTGGTCGGGCTGTCGGGCCGTAGTCTGCGCTTGCCAACCAGGATCCGCTCGGTGTGTGTTGATCCGGCCGTCCACCTGGAGAAGGTCTGCGAGTACGCTGATGGAAAGCAAGGTATTTGTTACCAATCTAGTCCAAACCGATTTGTGCACCTGCACATGAATCTACACAGACGGACTTACTGTCGTTTTTAGAACAACTGTTGGTTGTGACTCTAAACATGTTTAATCCTGAACTCTGCATCAAACTCATTCCTGTAGCCGTGGATGTCCATGTAAACCGTTGCCTTGACAACATTGTTGCTGGCGGAGTCCAGATCTGCGGTCTGCACGCCACCGTGGCCCCCCGTCGGCAGCAGCAGCAGAGTCCCCCCACCCTGGAGGAGTTTGTGTTTGTTCCCTATATGGAGACGGAATGCCTGACAGCCGATGGGAAGCTTGCAGAGCAGCTGAGGCTCTGCAAAGGTACAACAGATAACAGCCTCTGTCACTTTAAATCACTTCAGCTTTCATTTTGGATCATTTTAACTATTTAAAATAACATGACATTTTATTGTTGAAGCTTATAAACCATTTAGGGTTCAGGGACAGGGGCAGATGTAGCACTGTCCTCAGGGTTCCACATGATCTCTCATAACTGAAAGGCTTCTGGGTTCAGGTTCCTCCTGCTCTCTAAAGAGAGTGTGAAGCACTGATGTCTCATTTTATCCTTTTGTTTTCCCCTCAAGCAGCTTATTCCACTCAGTTTGACAGTGTCCCACATTATTCATCATATTATGCTATCAAACCTCCATTCAGTGTACATAATTGTGCAGAATTTCCCAACTGGAATTTAAAATGGTTGTACTGTGTTTGACAGCACAGTTTGTACTAAGTGACCAACCACTGGGTCAGTCGAGTGGAAAATGTTCGATAGTTTGCTGATTATTCATCAACTCTTAGATTTTTGAGTGGCCTTAAATGCACCACCAGGGACAGTCCCCACAGACGCCAGGGGGCTCTGAACAACCACATAAATGACTTTGGTGTGATGTGGTTTGTTTTTTAACACTGCTGACGTTTGTGGGGGAAAAATATGACCAAAGCAGCCGTTCATGTTCTCAGCTTTACCAGCATTATTAGATATTTAGATGGGCTCTCAGAGGGAGGGGGGCTTCAACAACTAACATATAGAAGAGTCAAATGAAATGAAATTACTGATACTGAAAAGAGTAATCAACATCATTTCAGTTGGATTAAAAGGAACTAATACAGTCAGTACGATCCTAAAATCTATAAAACTGTTGACTGACATCTCTCTTTTTGGATCATCTGCTTCCATGTTCCTCTAACTCTTCGGTCCTCTCTCTCCATCCAGGTTTAATCCACAGACTGCAGCAAAAGTTGGTGCCTCACGGTGTCGAGCTCTCCATCCCTGGGTTGCAAGGGGAGTCAGACGGCCCCCTCCCCTGCCCCTCTGAGCCCGGCTTGGTGCGGCTGCTGGCCCTGCTTTGTGGCCTGGAGCTGAATGGGAACCTTCAGTCTGAGCTGGAACAGATGGTAGAGAAAGAGAGGGCGTGTCTGCTGCAGGACAGCCTGCTGCACGGCCTGCTGGACGGCCAGGCCCTCAGACACTGCCTGGACACCACCATAGAGAACAGCATGCCTGGCAAGATCAAAGTCCTGGAGGTAAGACTGAAAACCAAATAAAAATCCAATAGAGAACATCTGGCAAATGTCGTCCAGAAGCAGAATCGCTGAATTATGCTCCAACCCTCTTCATTGCCAGGCTCTCTCCAACGATGGGCAGCTCTTCTCTCGTGCTGTCGCCCTCCTGAACATCCACCCTATGCTGCGTGTGGATTACACGGCCACAGCGGCCAGCCCGGACCTTCTTGCTCCCCACCAGGCCGCTCTGGAGGAGCTGGCCGTCACCTCAGCCCAGTGGGACCCCCTGAAGGGCCCACCTCCTGGAGGCATGGTAGGAGGGGCAGACCTGGTGGTGTGTAACCACGCCTGGGGCCCTCTCACGACAGACCCTGGACTGCTGGTGACAAATCTAGCTGCTGGAGCCAAACAAGGGGGGTTTGTTCTCCTCCATGCTCTGCTGAAGGGAGAGACTCTCGGGGAAACGGTTGCCTTCCTCTCCAGCGCCACTCAGAGCAGCAGCCAGCGAGGACTGCTCACACAGGTCAGAGCGGGCAGTCTGGAGACCTTTAACACTTAACACTAAACACATTTTGTGCATCTACAGACACAACGGCCTTTCAGAATAATGATTTTGATAATAATAATGAGTTTAAGTGAGCTGACCAGTCAGATGCTAACATCACAGTGGATGTGCGATGGGACGTGGTGTTTTGCTGATATTCTCTCCTTCTCTTATCACCAGGCTGAGTGGGAGAAGGTGTTCTCTGAGGCCTCTCTCAGCCTGGTGGCTGTGAGGAAGTCTTTCTATGGCTCAGCCCTCTTTCTTTGTCGCCGTCGAGCTCCAGAAAAACAGCCCACTTTCCTACCTGTGGACAGCACCGATTACAAGTGGGTGGAAACACTCAAGGTGGGTTCTGTAACCCTCTGTGTCTGCCTTTTGAAATGTTCTGCACTGTCTTGAATTTTCAAGCCAGAATGACGGGTAGACATGACATGGCAGGTTTGTATGATAGCTCGTGCAGTAAATCCCTCAGCCAGGAGGCAGTTTACTTGGGTCATCATTTACAAACATGACATCAGTCATGAATTTGGGTTACTGTGTGGATCTGTGCTGCAGGCGCTGCTGGTGGACTCGTCAGACTGTCCAGTGTGGCTGACTGCCTCTCAGGCTCACTGTGGCATTGTGGGAATGGTCAACTGTCTACGGCAGGAGCCAGGTGGCCACCGAATACGGTAAGACATGTCATCCAGCATACGAACCCGTGCCAGTGTAACATAGAAACTAAAGGCTTGTGTAGTAAATACTAGTGCATACGATGTGTGCGAGCTTCTTCATCGTCGGCATTATCTCACTTTTGCTGTGTTCCCTTTTTAATGCCCTTTCCTGGTTTTCCCTTCCTTGTCACCAGGTGTGCGTTTGTGTCCAATCTAAACGAGTCTTCAGCAGCACCGAGCCTCCAGCCGGCTCATAAATCCATCCAGTCAGTGCTGGAGAGAGATCTGGTGATGAACGTGTTCAGAGACGGACGCTGGGGCGTCTTCAGGCACCAGCTCATCAGTCACGGTACCAACATAAAAAACGATTCTGATTCCAGGTAGACTGATACGTTTCTGGTTCTGCTTCACCAGATTACAGATGGATTGTAGGACAGTAAAACTGGACTATCTATGAGAAACCTTTTCTGGTAAATTCTAGTCACTTCGCCCACTCAGAGAGCTTTTACATCACATCCTCACTCACCCATTCACACATCATTCATATCGTCGTCGGAGGAGACTGTTCTTTCACACACTGAAGCTGCTTCAGGAGCAGGTTGTCTTGCCCAACGACACTTTGAGGTTAATTCAGAGGTTAATAGACTGATCACTGGAGGCAACCTTCAGAACTGAGGTGGCACCAGCAGGCGTATCACTGTGTGGCCTAAACTAAACCATGACGGAAACAATCTAAATGAGCCTCTCAGGTTTGATGCACTTTTTTGTGGACAGAGATGGATGAAGTGCTTTGTCAGAAGTTGCTGTTTTTGACTTCTTAAACACATAACAGTAGTGTTTAACATTATACATTCAAAAGCACCACCCACTTAGGATTTTGTGAAGATGATAGAAAGTACCAGTTTTGGTAGCCTTGTCACTTCAACCAGGGTGAATCAAGAGAAAATTGAGGCCTTTGTCTGTGTTCCCTGGTTGTCAGATGTAAATGAAGAGCTGACAGAGCACGCCTACGTTAATGTGCTGACTCGAGGTGACCTGTCGTCTCTGCGCTGGATTGCCTCCCCGCTCTGCCACTACGTGAGCAGCGACCCCAATGTGCAACTGTGTCGTGTCTACTACAGCTCGCTCAACTTCAGAGACATAATGCTGGCCACCGGCAAACTGCCACCGGACGCTATTCCAGGTAGTGTGTGTAGACGGGATCGGGCTTCATACACCTGGTTCCTCTAACAATAGCATCCCACAGTGCCATTATAGTAGACTACACAAAGATGAAAATGGTGGTCAACAACTAGACCGTGTCTCCTGTTCACTGTGTAGGTGACCTCGCTCTGCAGCAGTGCATGTTGGGTATGGAGTTTTCTGGTCATGATCCCAGCGGTCGGCGTGTGATGGGGCTGCTGCCTGCTAAAGGCCTGGCGACAAGTGTGGATGCTGACAAACGCTTTCTCTGGGATGTTCCCTCCAGCTGGTCAGTGCCACGTTTTTAAAGTCTGTGTGTGTGTGTGTGTGTGTGTGTGTGTGTGTGTGTGTGTGTGTGTGTGTGTGTGTGTGTGTGTGTGTGTGTGTGTGTGTGTGTGTGTGTGTGTGTGTGTGTGTGTGTGTGTGTGTGTGTGTGTGTGTGTGTGTGTGTGTGTGTGTGTGTGTGTGTGTGGGGGGGGGGGGTATTCAGTATTTACTATCAGGAAACAGTCGCTGAGCCTGAGTATAGTACGAGTATGAGCCTGAGATGTGACTTGTCGTTATTGCTGCCTGAGCAGAAGGCAGAGGAAAAAGGTGGCAGGTCAAGTGCTGTGGATTTAAGAGTTTCATGGCGGCTCTTCCTGGTCATGTAAAAGGCTGAACCCACATTAACCAGGGGAGCAGGAGACAGTCGCTGCATTGCTCTTTGCTTATTTTAATACGGTGGTCAAAGGCTTTTTTTGGTCACAGTGGAAGCAGCAACTACAGCCGATGTATTCAAATAATTCCCTTCAGTAGAGCAGCTCGAATTTCAACAAGACCTGTATTGTTTTCTGGGTTATTGATAATCAATCAGTGTTTTCTAAAGTTTATGGCGGTGAGATACTTCCTGTTTCCACTGTAAATAGTAAATGGTCTGTATTTGTATAGCGCCTTTCTAGTTATTTCAACTACTCAAAGCGCTTTACATGACATCCTCATTCACCCATTCACACATCATTCATACAGGAGAAATGTAATTTGGAGGAGACTATTCTTTCATACTCATTCACACACTGAAGCTGCTTCAGGAGCAAGTTGGGGTTCAGTGTCTTGCTCAAGGACACTTCGACATGTTGACCCATAGGAGCTGGGGATCGAACCCCCGACCTTCTGATTGAGGGACGACCCACTCTACCACTGAGCCACAGCCGCCCACTGTGTGCCATGTTTGTATATCACCACAGCAGCCTACACCACAAGGCTTTGTTACTGTCATCATCTGGTTTTACTAATCAGTGAACTAATATGTCATCTATCCATACACTAACCTCTGCTTGGGTCTCCTCCTCATGTCTTAGCTGTGTGACAGAGATGTGATGAAGAGAAATGAGAAGTGAGGAACTGTATTTGCCTACAGGGACACCCTGACTCACGCCAGCATCATTTTTAGGGACATTATAGTAAAGCTGCTGTCACTCACACCCACAGATCAGCTGACATTTCTGCACAAAATATTGAGCTCTGAGATCACGTTTAAGGGATTGGAACGTCCCTGATGATGGTGGACGTGATCAGTGTCTGGGCACGTGGGCTGCAAGACGAAGGGAGGAAGCAGAATTAGCAGCGTGGAAAATGTAGCACGTTGGTGTCAGCTTAAAGCAGCTCTGTGGACAGCATGAGTTTAGAAGTTAAACGATAAACCAGAGCGCAGTGCAGACGTTACGTTTCAAAGAGGATATTCAGTAGTTAACTACAATACTGCTACTTTAGTTAAGATTGTACATTGTGGTGCCCCCCCCTGTCTGCTCTTATTACTGCTTTCTATAGAATGATGAATAACGCTGCTGATGCCCCTGTGTGTATGCAGGACACTGGAGCAGGCAGCCTCAGTGCCAGTGGTCTACGCCACCGCCTACTACTCCCTGGTGGTGCGCGGCAGGCTGCGCCCCAGAGAGACTGTTCTCATCCACTCGGGTTCAGGGGGGGTCGGCCAAGCTGCCATCGCCATAGCACTGAGCAAGAAATGCAAAGTCTTCATTACAGTGGGTCAGTATTTTGCATTCCCATACACAGTCATAGTGATGACAGCTCTTCTTAGTTATTTCTTTCTTTGATACAAAAACACACTTCATTTTCAAGAGATGCTTTTTTTTTTCTCATATTTTTGATATAGTATCTAATAACTGTGAGATAATGTTGAGATGATACCTGATAAAAGCTGTTACATCTTCTGAACCCTAACCTCCTCCTGTGTGGGACCTGTAGGCTCGGCTGAGAAGCGGGCCTATCTGCAGGAGAGGTTCCCTCAGCTCTCAGCAGACTGCTTTGCTAACTCCAGAGACACCTCCTTCGAACAGCACATCCTGCTTCACACGCAAGGCAAAGGTCAGATAGCTCTCTGTAAACATGTTTGACGTAGGACGCAATACACAATACTGCACATAGCATTATCTACCTGTTATCAGTCAATGGCTGCTTTGAAACTAAGGGATTCCCAAGATAGTGAAAGTGAAATACCATCGTCACATGGTTCACCAGCTGCAGCAAAAACAAGATGGAATGATAAAATGGGTGGTGGCTCAGTGGCTGGGGGTCAACATGTTCAGAGAGTTTACCTGCAGTGTTTTGAGCTTTGAGAGTACCACTTTTTGTGACTGTGTGTGAGTGTGTGTGAGAATTCAGAATTCTTTTATTTGTCATTGAGCACGAAGCACAACGAAATTGAAATAGAAGCAGCAGCTCTCATGGACAGTGCAAAAACAACGGAAAGGTGCAAAAAGACAGAATGTGCAAAGATGAAAATTGTGTGTGTGTGTGTGTGTGTGTGTGTGTGTGTGTGTGTGTGTGTGTGTGTGTGTGTGTGTGTGTGTGTGTGTGTGTGTGTGTGTGTGTGTGTGTGTGTGTGTGTGTGTGTGTGTGTGTGTGTGTGTGTGTGTGTGTGTGTGTGTGTGTGTGTGTGTGTGTGTGTGTGTGTGTGTGTTTTCAGGTGTGGATGTGGTGCTGAACTCTCTGGCTGAGGAGAAGCTGCAGGCCAGTATTCGCTGCCTGGCCAGACATGGGCGATTCCTGGAGATCGGCAAATACGACCTGTCCAACAACTCCCCACTGGGTCAGTAGGAGCCCTCGGGCTGACAGTAACAGTGCGAGTGGAACTCCTTTCATTTCACAAATGTATACAAATATATGATCCTCTAAATATCAGAGGAAATTAGAAAATGTATAAATGTACACGTTTCCCCTGATAAGATAAGAAATCTAAAAATCCATCATTTGTGTCAAACATAATTCTTCTCAGTCATCACTCAACCTATTTGTATATCATGTCAGACTCTTACGTTAAGTCTCTTTCTATTATTCCTAAAAATCCTCATCAAGTATGATTGAGTAATGCAATGCAGTAATGATTGTACATCTATGGACGCATTAAAAGGTTAGAACCTTCCAGTGGAGATAAATGACGTAGGAACACACACCAAACACTGTGTGCTCCTGTGTCACATTCAATGTTCTCAGCATCATCTCTACAAGTCACTTTGATACTTTGCCCGTGGCTGCCGACTGATGGTGTGGATCACCTGCAGCGTGGGGGCCGCTGTAAGCAGCCTCATCATGTTGTTGTTGTCGTCTCCCCAGGCATGGCTCTCTTCCTGAAGAATGTGGCATTCCACGGCATCCTGCTGGACGCTCTCTTTGAAGAGGGCAACCGGGAGTGGGAGGACGTGTCCCAGCTGCTCAAGGAAGGCATTATGGGAGGTGTAGTTCAGCCTCTGAAGACCACAGTGTTTGAGAGGGACCGAGTGGAGGAGGCATTCAGATATATGGCTCAGGGCAAGCACATTGGCAAAGTCCTTCTGCAGGTTAGTTTCCCCCCTGACCTTCACACTAGTGGAAGAGGACTAGATTGTTCCTAGTGGACCAGCCTGTCAGAGAACACTGAAAGACTTACTAATACGCCTGAATATATATGAGTAAAAACATAGTGAAAGGAAAACGGAACGATCCTGGAACATCCGAGGTGCTTCAGTTAATACTTTGTGTGTCTGTTTAGCTCCACATAATAGTTGTGTCCTCTCACCGGCTCTTCTCCTTACACAGGTGCGTCATGAGGAGAGCGCTGCAGCAGTCCAGGCTGCTTCCCCTTTATCTTTCCCAGCTATATGTCGCACCTTCTGCCCCGCCTCCCACTCCTACGTCATCACTGGTGGCCTGGGGGGCTTCGGTTTGGAGCTTGCTCAGTGGCTGACGGAGAGAGGAGCCCGCAAACTGGTGCTGACGTCTAGATCAGGCATCAGGAACGGTAAGACACGGTGGACAGGAACACAGCCTGTACTCTCCTGAGACTTTGCTCTGGAATCATGATTGAAGCAAACATCAGCACATCAGCTTGTGGTGCCGTCGTAGCCTTTTCTCACAGTTCTGCTTTGTAACTGTTGCTAGGTTACCAGGCGAAGCGCGTGCGTGAATGGCAGAGTCGAGGTGTGGAAGTGCTGGTGTCGACCAATGACGTCAGCAGGCTCGAGGGAACGGAGCGCCTCATAGCTGAGGCCAGCGCGCTGGGCCCAGTGGGCGGTGTCTTCCACCTCGCCATGGTAACCCCACCACCAGAACCCCCCAGCTCTCTGATCTTATACCTGCCAGGAGTATAAAATCTGATTTAAATCAGAAATGCTTTTTGTTTTCAAATGTAGAAATGCTAACATGAACATGTCCCCAGTTGTTCATGATATATGTCAGCTGACTGAAGAAAGAAAAGAAACAATGGAGTAGACTGCCGTAAATCCCTTGAGGATGAAATGTAAAAACTTCTGTAATCCTTTTGCACCTAGTGTCGTCATGGTCATCAGGTTAAAGTAGTTTCTGACCTGTGAGACTAATGACACTCCCATGAGCCTCAGCTGGACTTAGTTTAGTGCTAATCGGAGCGTTCTAGCTCGCCAACATGGTGAAGTACGATGCTGAACATCTGTCAGTGTGAGCATGTTAGCATGCTGTCGCTAACACTTCACTCAAAGGCCCACCTCACCGACGTCAGTCTGCAGTTAGTGATGTCTCTCTAAACATGGTTTCTTTTCTCTTCAGTATTTAATTGGTTCTGCCCACAGTTTACTGTTCACATTTAACGTTTAAATGTCACTGTGCAGCGGTGTCAATGCGTAATGAAAAGCCTACCATTACATAGAAATAAATCACTGTAGGGCTCCGCTGTAATCATGTCCACCGCAGCACTGCTGTCGTGTCCCGTTCACAGGTAACTCTGACCTCTCTGGTCAAAAAAGTGCTTCTACATTTAAATTCACAGTGATTGCATGTTGAAGTAAACATGAGTTGCATGTTTGGGATGTCGTTATCAGGTGTTGAGAGACGGCATGTTGGAGAATCTGACTCCGCAGCTCTTCCTCGATGTTAACAGACCTAAATATGACGGCACTGTGAACCTGGACAGGTGAGACACTCACAGAAATCCCTCCATTTGGAGGGAAGTCAGCTGTTTGCTTCTCTCTGGATCTTCACTCACTTCCATTCCCTCTCCAGAGTGACCAGAGAGACGTGTCCAGACCTCAGCTACTTCGTGGCCTTCTCCTCAGTCAGCTGTGGTCGTGGCAACGCTGGCCAAAGTAACTACGGTTACGCCAACTCAGCCATGGAGCGTGTGTGTGAAAAGCGCCGCTACGATGGCCTGCCGGGAGTGGCGGTCCAGTGGGGGGCCATCGGCGACGTGGGCGTGGTGCTGGAGACCATGGGCGGGAACGACGCTGTGATTGGTGGCACCCTGCCGCAGCGCATCGCATCCTGCCTGGAGGTGCTCGACCTCTTCCTGTGCCAGCAGCAGCCGGTGATGTCCAGCTTTGTGCTGGCAGAGAGGACGGTGGTCAAGAGTGAGGCAGGAAGCCAGAGAAACTTGGTGGATGCAGTTGGCCACATTCTGGGTAAGAACCAAGCCATACGGAAGCACTCGTACCAACGACACTGTGTGTATTCACACCGGCCGTCTGCTGTCAGGGGTCATGCTGGACCTGCTGCCTTTGGATTAATGATGCTTCACAGAAAAGTCATATTTGTTAATACCTCTGACTTAGATGACGATCAGATCACATTTTATGACAAATTAATGCAGAAAACCATGAAATTCCAAAAGGTTGACATACTTTTTCTTGCCACTGTACATGTATAGTGCTGAAAGTACCGTTAGCCAGCAGCAGCTAGTGTCTGAGAGCTGCACTGTGCTCATGTGTAGTTTTTAGTAGTAATCCCAGCTGGGATCAGGGGTGACGGTATTCACAGCCCTGATTTAAGGTGTTTGTGGTTTTGGAGAGACCTTGTCTTTGAAGCAGTAAGTGGTTTAATATGGATCCCAGACATCTATGTTATTGGCCTCCTGGAAGTCTGTCTAGTTCAGGTCATAAGCAGTTGTTGATTTCTAAGCTCTGCTGCATGTTGAACTGTACTGTACAACACTGATTGGAATGAATGACCTCATTTGAACACAGTCTCTATTTCCCACAGTTACGTAGTTTCCAGGAAATCAATCGTAAATTACAGATCAACCTTGAGGCTGCGTAATAAAACAAACATAAAAAATAACATAACATAATAAAACATAATGAAAACAGCAAAACTAGTTTGCTGCCCTAAATTCTGGTCCATCAGACGTTTCACTGTGCCCCCCCCCCCAGGCGTGCGGGACGTGAACAGCCTGAATGCTGACGCCTCATTGGCCGACCTGGGCCTGGACTCCCTGATGGGGGTGGAGGTGCGGCAGACTCTGGAGCGCGACTACGACATCGTCATGACCATGAGGGAGATTCGCCAGCTCACCATCAACAAGCTGCGAGAGCTGGCCAATAGCAAGCCAGGTGGATCAAACGGTATGGTTCAGAGCTGCTCTCACACCTATTCTGAGACATGACGAGGCGTTTCTGAGAGAGTCGTTTATCTGTTTCACCGGTCTCCACTTCCTTGTAGAATGTGGCCTTTTAAACCTGCAGACGCACTCAGAACAGGAAGAGTTTTTCCTCATTGCTTCTTCCAACTATGCAGAATCTCACCACGCTGCAGCGAAGAGGGACGGCGTTCGCTCTTTGCTGGAGACCGATCTGACCCAGATATTGGTCAATCCCAGCGGCCCCACTGTGACGCCACTCAACAAGGTCCAGAGCCAGGAGAGGCCGCTGTTCCTGGTCCATCCCATCGAGGGCTCCATCGGCGCCTTCAAGACACTCGCTTCCAAGCTCAGCGTACCTTGTTACGGCCTGCAGTGCACGAAAGGTATTCTGTGTTCACAAGCACTCACTGTGGCTGATGTCAGTCCAGAGAGAAGACAGCTGATCTGTTATCATGTTAATACTGTGTGTGTGTGTGTGTGTGTGTGTGTGTGTGTGTCTGTGTGTGTGTGTGTGTGTGTGTGTGTGTGTGTGTGTGTCTGTGTGTGTGTGTGTGTGTGTGTGTGTGTGTGTATACTGTGTGTGTGTGTGTGTGTGTGTGTATACTGTGTGTGTGTGTGTGTGTGTGTGTGTGTACAGTGTGTGTGTGAGTGTGTGTGTGTGTGTGTACTGTGTGTGTGTGTGTGTGTGTGTACTGTGTGTGTGTGTGTGTGTGTGTGTACAGTGTGTGTGTGTGTGTGTGTATACAGTGTGTGTGTGTGTGTGTGTGTGTGTGTGTGTGTGTGTGTGTATACAGTGTGTGTGTGTGTGTGTATACAGTGTGTGTGTGTGTGTGTGTGTGTGTCTATACAGTGTGTGTGTGACGTAAAATACACACATTCATAAAAATACAAGTGTGAGGATTTGAAGTGGAGTGTGATAGTACGATCAGTCAAGTTGACTCGGTGTGTCCCGTGTCCCCCAGCCGCCCCCCTGGACAGCATCCAGTCCCTGGCAGCCTACTACGTGGACTGTATCAGACAGGTGCAGCCAGATGGGCCGTACCGAATCGCTGGCTACTCCTTTGGTGCCTGTGTGGCATTTGAAATGTGCTCTCAGCTTCAGACCCAGAGTCGGCCTGTGGAATACCTGTTTCTGTTTGACGGCTCACACTCCTATGTGGCAGCGTACACACAGGTTAGAGACATGAGCTGATCCTCTCACACACACACAGTGAACCCACAGGACGGTCGAGTTTAATGACGTGCAGGGGTCCATGAAGTCTTTCCTAACTTCTCTGCTGATGTCAGAAAATCTTCGGGGCACATTTTAGGCTAAAGCTGCCCAATGAATGTTTGATGCTGCACTTTGGGAACAGCTGGAGGTTAAAGTAGCTGTGGGTCTGCTCTGCTACACTAACTCACTCTCTGGTTTCCAGACGTACAGGGCCAAGCTGACCCCAGGCAAAGAGTCAGAGGCTGAGACTGAAGCCTTGTGTGCCTTCATTCAGCAGTTCACAGGCATCGAGTACAACAAGGTACAACAAGACGGACACATGAGTGTGCACACACACACACACACACACACACACACACACAATAAAGATTTTCCATAAGTCACTATCAGCTCCTCTACAGTGTAGAACATCCAATCAGAAACTTCCGACAAATGAAGCGAACCATGGTTTGATCTGGACTGGACCACCTGCTTTCATCAGACGGGGGAGGTTTCATATTTGTGATTTTGGTTTGGATTAAACTGAAGAGTCCGAATGTCCTGATCAAACCAGGTGTGAACTGTGTTTTGGGTTTGCTCTCACAACAGCATAGAAGAACACTGGCTAAATAAGCTGAAAGTGGGATACTATCAGAAGGCTGTTACATGGCACAACATGAGGTGGACAGGTCTTTGGCTCCATCACTGTATATTGCTTCACAGTCCTCTAGTGGTCTCCATCCAGCCCTCTGATTGGCCCCTCTTATCCTGCAGCTTCTCCAGATTCTTCTCCCCCTTGCGGACCTGGAGGCCCGTGTCAACACTGCAGTAGACCTAATCACCTCCAGCCACAAGAACATCAGCCGAGACTCGCTGCACTTTGCAGCCACCGCGTTCTACTACAAGCTGAAGGCCGCCGACGGCTATGTGCCTGCAACAAAGTACCGCGGCAACGTAACGCTGCTGCGCGCCAAAACCAGCAGCGAGTACGAGCAAAACCTGGGAGCTGACTACAAGCTCAGCGAGGTACGACGGATAAGTACACTCCCACTCTGAGCTGAGCTCAGCTCACTTCATGTACTGGGGGAAATACAACAAATGTCAGCGTTTCTTTTGCCAACGCCAGCTGGCGGTTGCTTGTGCTCTGCTCACATGCTGAATCAGTGCGTGTCTTTCTGCAGGTATGTGACGGCAAAGTGTCAGTCCACGTCATAGAGGGAGACCACCGCACCTTCCTGGAGGGAGAGGGGGTGGAGTCCATCAGCAGCATCATCCACAGCTCACTGGCGGAGCCTCGTGTCACAGCAAGGGAGGGCTAGTCGTGTCCTCCCCGAGCACACCATCCACCTTCACACCGATTCCCCAACATTCCCGAGATGGCTCTCTTTCTCCCGTTAGTTCAGGATGTGTCGGTTTAACTTTGTTTTATACGCTGACAGTAATCCAGTGAGTCTTTGGACACAGCAAGTTAACGTTCTGTGCCATTTTCCCTAATACCCCAAACGTACCTTATTCCTCCTTATTGCACCTTTTTAAATCTCATCGATTCAAGCCACCTGTCAGCTCTGCGTGGTGTCCTCCTGTCTGCTGAAGAGAAAGTGGGTCAGTTTGTAGTGTGAGTAGGATGTTCTAAGTTATCTCTTTGTGTTGCCATATATCACTCAGCTTTTTTTTTTTACTGTGGTTTGGTTCCAATTTTAAGCAATTTCTTTAATCAAGAGTCAGCCATATAGTGACCGATGATGTTTTATAACTTATTAAATAGAACATCTGTGTTTGTCTCAAGAAATGCTGAAGGTTTTTGTACGGTTTACATGGGCTGTTTCCATAGCGCAGTCGAAGAAAATTAGGTATTCGTCACTTTAAATTGCTGTTTGCTCCATCTGTGTGGATATCAAACTATTCAGGACTCACAGGCGTCACTGTAGGACACATTAAACTAAGTTAGAGTCATTTAGGATGAACTTCCCTGGTGCATCTGTTGGCCACAAACAACACAACATACAACAACCCCCCCCCCGATGTCCCAACAACACAGTATTAAATGATATACTGTCCAAATACACGCGCCTGCGTGGGGGTGGGCATGTTGTTAAAGAATAACTGAGACGATGAAATTCTAACAAAGTTCAATTTGAAGAATAAAGACGCCAAAACACTGTGGAACATTTTCAGTGACGTGATTTCATCCTCCGTTTTCAGTTTGATCAGTTCAGTTACGGTCTATTATCCGGTTATTAACATGTGTAGAATGTAGTGTGATGTCTTAGACATAATGTTACTGTACCTCTAACATCAGAACTACTAGAAAATAATCTCATCTCTAAAGCGTGAAAGGCCGACGTGTCTGCAAAGTGATACCAGGTCAGCTGTCCTGTCGCCTCTCTTCCTGCTCCTCCTCTGCTTTCATGCTTCCACTGTACCTGTGAGTGACGCTCTGCTTCTCTGTCGCTCAACCTGCACACAAGTCAGTTCAACTGCCAGAAAGTTACTCCTGACCTAAAAACGTTGACCACATAATATTGCTGATATGATCATTTGGGGCATTTTTATTTGTGTGTTTTCCAGTCGGACACAAAGCTAAGCGACCGCTTTGGTGGGTTTTTAGTTGTTTTTATTTTTTCACCGCATTCATCTGCATCATTATTCTTGTCAACTGAGCTAAAACGAACCAAAACTCAAATATGGAAAGCCTCTAAAAACGTATTTATTAATGTAGACAAAGACAGTATGTCAGTGAAGTGTCTTTCACAGTGTAAGAGTGAGCACACTGGATAACACACTGATCTGTAAAACATGGTTTAAACTCACAGTGTTGTTTTTTTTCATGTAATTGTAAAGAATGATCTGTATCCACGTATCCTGATGGAAGAATAATGATGAATGTTTGTCAGAAGTTTTCACCCTCAGAGGTTCCAGAGTGTTCTGATGGTGATGGGCTGAATGGGTTTGATGCACAAGTGTCAGTGGTGAAAGGCTCTACCCCCCCACCCCCACCCCCCAGAGCTGTCTCTGACTCCCAGGTTCCTCACTTGGTTTCATGACCCCCAGTAAGCAGTCCAGTCCCACTATACAGCAGCCAGCCCGATCCTGAGACCTCCCATCTGGTCTATGAAGGGTCGGGACACTGGAGGGAAATGTGGTGACTGAGTGCATTGAAAAGGAGAAGGAAGTGACCGTATATGCTCTTATTTTGAAATATTTCCAGTATGTGTTGTTACGACTAATAAAGGCCTCCCGCTAATCACCTCTTGACTCTTGTGTTTTGTCGTAGTTGAATGTCTTTGGGAACAAATGTCTGTATTTGTGTGTGTGTGGGGGGGGGGGCTACAGGGCTTAAACAGGGAAAACCTTTTCATTAAAAGTGATGGAAGCATTGAGTTCTATTTCAAGGCGATGACTCGTAAGTTTCTACCTACCTACGACAGAAATGGAGTTTAGCATGAGTTCAAGCCCCCCCCCCCCCCCCTCTCTCTCTTCTACCCTCAGCTGATTGTGGTTTCAGTCTTGCACTTCAGCATTCAATACAATCTCTCTATGAAATAAACTGAGCGCTCCTCACAAACAGACCCCAGACTCTAGTGTTTAACACCAGAACCCCCCAGAGCTGTGTGCTCACCCCCCCCCCCTGTTCACACTGGATCACTGTCTGGATCAGAAAGCTACATTCAGTTTTCACATCGACTCACTCGTCAGCAGGCTTTGGTAAAAACAGAGCCAGTGTTCCTGCTCAGTGGGAAATGGATCTTTGGGAGCGTCTTCTTGTCTGCTGGATTATGGTGACATCATCTACAGACACACCATTAAACCACCAGAGTTTACTACCAGGAACAATTCCTTCATATAAAAAGGGTGGCAGTAAGATGGGGCAGGTTTCTGTTGATCTATAAAGCCCTCATTCATTAGTAATTAATGACAGTGGTGAATGCAGACAGACCTGCCCGCCCTGTCAGCTATGTTTGATGATGCGCATGGCCAAGCCAAGAAGCACTGACTGAGGCAGAACAGTGTTTATTTGTATATTAGAGGACATTGTGGGCCAACATTGAACATTCCTGTACACATTACCTTCATACAATTCCCATTCAATCACTTGTTATACCAGTGCAACGCACATTGATGTAACACCTACAAAGCATTTCTAATTGTTTCACAACCGTTTTTCATTGAAGTTAATGCAAAATAAAATAAAAAATGCAGCCATAACTCTTCTGCTGCTATAAGAAAAGTTATGTGTCCAAAATGACTGTAGCGCAGGGTTTAGCTGATTTGTGACTATTTCTGTTATAACTTAGCATTCATGTGCAAAACACTATTGTTTTAGTGGCAAAGACATGAGCACATCATGAAGTGGGATGAGTGAACCACAACAGAACATGGTACGAAAAGTGTTTTACACTGTTATCACTGAGCAGACTAAGAACGAGATCAGAACAAGAAATAACAACACAATGATTTTACTAGGATCCACTATGTAATCATGACCAATGGAGTGAAAGAATAATAAATCTGTGTGATTCTTTCAGATAACAATGCTCCTTAGTGTGCTGAGGAGAGAAATGTGGCCTACGCAGATATTTAAGGCCTGATAGTTCAATAACCGACCGACAGAATCATTTTAATGCCCCCCCCCCGTCCTTCACTGCTTTTCATGGTGTAAAGTATCATGGTTCATGGGATTATCTATGGTTTCAGATGAAATACTGCACGACGAGCATTTGGTCTTAGAAGAAGGAAGTGTCTGATGAGAAGGCCCCTGCCAGCCTGAACTCCTCCCTCATCAGCACGCAGAAGAGCCGCTGAGGCAGGGCTTTGGAGTACGGCGCTGGCCGAGGGACACACGTGCGCAGCAGAACTTCCCGTCCTGCCGGAGAAGGAAAGTCAGGCACTTTGTTGCTCCCTCCGGTCGGCTTCCTGTCCCGCCCCACGTCCTCATCCAGCGGTGCCAACAAAGCGGCCTGAGGGTGGAGGGAAGGTCGGAGGTTACTAATCACAAAGAAAAACCTCCAGGTCTGTACATAGTCTGAAAAACTCCAGCCTGGTGCATCAGTTTACACTAAAAACATGTTTGCTACTTCAAATGTACATTTCCATAGTCAATGAACCAAAGCCAGCAGTCTGTCTGCCTGTCTCTGTGAGCCCTCACCTGTCTGCAGCAAAAAGGTTCCCACTGAAGACGGAACTCTTTGCAAAACCATAGTTTTATAACACAAACTTCCAGCGGCCGATTAATCCCCATGTGGAGATCTACTGCGGTGTAGCTCTCATATTTCTGGAGGCACCACTGAAGACAAACAGCAACAGGAAGTCGGACTTTTCAAGTACATTTGAGGACACAAGAAAAGACTGTTCCAGGAGAGCTGATGTGTGCTTTTGAACAAGATAAAGCTATCAGCTGACTTCACAAGGTATTAAAAAAAACATAGAGGAAGAAAATGTTGTGGACACAGAGAAAAGATCTCAACGGAATAACTTAGTTAAGAGACAGTCAGCCTGCTGGAGGGAGCTGAGGGCTGTCATGCTTGTTCATTTTTGGAAAACTGGATACAAGAAATACTGGATAGTGTCCAGTAGTGATGGAAGAGCACCAGAGGGGGCGCTGAGTCCTTGCACTGATAATGAAGCTCCTGATATACAAGCACAGAATTGTTGTGATCTAAGCGGCCAAGACGAAGGAGATCCTCCACAGAAGCAGACTGAATGTGCACAGTTATGGCCTTATTTCATATTCATTATTTAACATACCACAGCCCATAGACTGCTCTCTTTTCAGTGGGCTAAACCTCTAATGTGTACCATTGTTACTACAAGAGCGTATTGATATTGGATCATGCACCATGTTACACTGCTCTGTACGTACAGACAACATGTATCTGTACATGTATAAATCCTAAAGGATCAGATTTCTGTTTTGGGGACCATCGTCGGTCATACTTCAATAGAGATAGGGAGGTCAACCGTGTGTGTCAGTGGGCCGTTTAGACACCTTAATGACTAACAGGTGACCAACAGAGAAGAAATGTTTAGTGAGTGGAGCATGCAAATCTATTTCACTGTCATCACTAATACAGAAAAGTGGAAATAAAATAAAAGAACTACAATATGATGTCATGTCATGTAGTCCTCACTCATATGGATACTGATAGTTGGCTATAACAGAATTTTGAAATAAACATTAAGCTTGCATTGCTATAGCTGCATTATTGTTCCATCTAACTCTGCTGTTAACTAATAACTGGTGGTCGGTGTTTGAATGACAGACTTTGACACTGATTATTGTGATGTGTTGTCTGTCAAGAACTCCTGAAATCCTTCAACTAGCTGTGTGAGTGTATATATGTATACTATATATATGTGTGTGTGTGTGTGTGTGTGTGTGTGTGTGTACATATATATATATATATATATATATATATATATATTTTATTGTATCATATAATTATCAATTATCTTTAATAATTATTAATTATCTCCGATAGCCAGAGTAAACTCTAAATCTAACGACTGAAATCAATTAAAAGAATATTATGGAAGGACTGTTGTGTTAGACACCATTAAGTAGGTGAACGATAAACTGGCAAATGAGGGTGTATGTTCGAGCTTAACATTTCTGATCTGAATCTGAGATTGAATGCACAGAGAGGAATCTCCGGCGAACACTCCTAGTTGTCAGGCAACCAGTGAAGACATGCACAGAAGCACTGGGCAGATGGCAATCACACTGTAACTCCCTATTTTTTTCCATTTCTGTCTGTGTGCTGATAAAACACTGAGCTCAGAGGTGTTGGTACTGTATTTTCAAACTTGGACAGTTTTCAGACATTTGTGAACTTTGGCTTCTTTTGTTCAACAGTTATTAAAGTATGATACCGATTAAATAAGATGCTGTAGCAGTCCTAACTGATGCAACAGGCTGCTGAATTAGTCCATCACGGTAAAGGATGTAAAGTCTTTGAGACACAAACACAGGGTCACAGTGGGAGTATGACTACATGCAGACTAGACGTCCTGAAATGTGAGATCTGGTTATTAATCATAATTGTTTACAGACAACTGATTCATATGGATATACAGCTGCACTCAAAAGTATTCAACTCAAACAAGAACAACTGACATAATGTCACAGGTGGTTTCTCCAAATTCTAAACAAAACGCCACTTTTAATGACTACAGCAGCCTAAGAAATGATTCATCCCCCTGAATAGAACCCCTCATAACAGCACTCATTTACAAATTGTCTCAAGCACATCTGATGGAACCAATCAAGGGCCTCATTGGTTGTTTCAGATGTGCTTGAGATAGAACACATCAAAGGCAGACCCTGAAAAGAACCTCCTGCCTACAGTGAAGCATGGTGGAGGCTCAGTGATGTTCTGGAGCTGCTTTGCTTCTTCTGGCTCTGGAAACCTGCAGCGTTTGGAGGGTGAGATGGATTCAATCAAGTAGCAGGAAATCCAGGAGAAAACATCAGGCCGTCTGTGAGGAGGCTGAAGCTTGGACGTCACTGGACCTTCCAACAGGACAATGATCCCAAGCTTCCCTCAAAGTCCACCAAGGCTGGGCTTCAGAAAAAGACACACCGTCACAGTCTTGAACTTGAATCCCACAAAAAATCTGTGGTGGGATTTGAAGGAGGAGGTTGCAGCACACAAACCCAAGAACATCAGAGAGCTGGAGGCTGTTGTCCATGAGGAATGGGCTGAGGTTCCTCAGGAACGCTGTCAGAACCTGGTGTCTGGATATGAATCACGTTTGCCGCAGGTCATTGCAGCAAAGGGTGCTTTACTAAGTACTAAAGACGCTTGTTAAGAAGGGGTTGAATCATTTTGAGACTGCAGTGGTCATTAAAAGTGGTATATTGTGGTGAATTTGGAGAAACCACCTGTGACTTGAGTTTGAGTTGTTCATTGAACACAGCTGAAAGTTTGTACGTTTTGCCAGCACACCTAATTTGCAGTGGGGGTAGAATCATTTTGAGTGGAGCTGTACAGAGATTTTTCTGTATATATGGTAAGAATTCTTCCCAGGTTTCTCATCACTGTCTGCTGAGTGCATATCTTCAACTCCAACGATGATGAAAGCAGACAGTGATCAGAAACCCAGATAAGGTGTTTTCATAATATATTAAACCAGTTGCAGAGTCATTAACTAGCATCTGCTACACAAAAAAGCATCATGTTTTATTACAACTTGTGTTTTATTTTCAAAGCTCTGGCCAAGAAAGCAAAACCAAGTGTGTAATGTTCCTGTAACCACACATTTGGAACCACATTATGATGTGTTCATGCACAAACACATATGAAAAAATGTGACTATAACAAGGTAGTAGCGTGCAAGTAGAGTACTCAGACTTAGGCATCACCCTACTGTGACTAAGGAAGACATTCCTCCCCTGGTCCAGGCTTCCCAAGAGGAGGAAGGAAAAAGGGAAGCTAAACACATTAAAGGAATGGATCCTCAAATCTCTCCTAAATCTGAGGGCAGTAAAAGGAGGAGGAACAATATGTTGTGGCTATTGTGAGCGATTTGGTTCTATGTGCTTAATGAGGAGTGCAAAGACACAAAGTAGCTGAGCTGGAGCTACAGGGGATGGAAATGCAGCTTCATCTAAGTGCAACACAGGAGCAACAAGACTATCACATGAATGATATTTAGTGCAAACCTCCATGTCACCAAAAATATTCTGCTTTCAAAGAGCGTCACATCAGAGAAGTGTGGGAGGAAATGAAGATACAATAGAGACACTTGTGTTAAGATTTGTTGGAAAGGTCTATTTGTGCGTTAGAAGGCTCTTGGGAGGTTTCATTTGTTCTAAGTGCAGTCAGCTATGGAATCTATTGAAGCAATGAAGGGAGATGTGGCTGTGTGGGTGTGTCTGTATGACTGCTACACATTTCTATATATTATATGTTCAATCAACAGAAGGACCCAATACAGTGTTTGTTCATGGAATGCTTTTATGCTCTGTTCTCATGTCAACGGTTGTCTCTTTAAAGCTGCATTCATTTTTTATCCACTAGTGGCTGCAGAGCAAGCTGTAAGCACAAGATTTCTGTATCTTTATTCATAAAGCACCAATTCATAACAGCGTTACCTCAAGACTCTTTCCATAAAGAGCAGGTCTAGACCAAACTCTTTAATTAGAGAGAGACCCAACGATTCAGGAATTCAACATTAAGGATTCAACAATCCCCACATGGGCAGCATCAGATATTATATTAGGAAACAGTGGCAGGAAGAACTCCCCTTTAACAGGAAGAACCCTCGAACAGACCCACCTCTTATTATCACCTCATAAAGCTGTTATGGTAAATGTGTTAGCATTGCATTTACACATACAGCAGACACAGAGCAACAATAGCTCTCATTGGGAGTGGTGTCCTTGTCCAGCTGTTGAATCTCTCCTTCTAGCTCAAATTTGGTCTCCATCAAATCCAGAAAAGAACATGTTTGGGTCTTGCAATTTTATTTCCAGCTATCAGCTTACTTTAGCTTAAGTTTACTCAGTGAAAGCAGCTGCCTACTGAGGTAAAACAGTACGGTAACAGATTCTAAAATGCTTCTTAATTCTTAATGTTTAAATATTGGTTTTTGAAGTTTATAAATGTCTTCTCTCAATTAGACTATCTGTGTAAATAACTGGTATAACCAATGAACTAAACCTGGAAAGAGACAAGTCACAAGGCAATGCTAAAACTCTAAATACAAACTAATTACAATTTGTACATTTCCAATGGGAGGTTATAGCTGTGGAGCCTATTTATATTATATGAGCTCATTTGTGTATTTCTTTTTGTGTGCGTGTCGCTGGAACACTATGGATGGACTGTTGAGGGGTGGGGGTATACTAGAAGTTGGAAGGAAAAGTCTCATTGCTCGTGGTTACCTCGTCACTGGTGAAGTCAGCCAGCTTGACGTAAGCAGCAGGGGGAGAAACAACACAAAAACACAGTCGGATGTAGGAAATGTACAAATGAAAAGAGAAAAAGCACAGATTTGTGTCCCCTAGGAGCTGCTTGACTGCCCATTACCTCACAGGCTTCCACACATACAGGTAACTGTAACGCAGCACAGTTTCACAATAGAAGTTTTAGAGTGGAAGCTCTATGACCCATCAGCTGCATCACAATATCCCAGCTCTGCTCAGAGGAGACTTGTTTCCCTGCTGTTTGCTCTGTGTGGGACCATTTCTGCTAAAACTCGTACAAATCTCCTGAGAAACAGAGGACATTTGTTCTGGGAACATATTTGGTTTCTTTGTACTTTATTTTACTTTAACAAGGAATCCATAAGAGCTGGAATCAGTGTGCAGAAATGAAACGCTCATTAGTTCAAAGTTTTTAGAGTTCTTCTGTCGTGCTAGTTATGAGCCAAATTACCTGCATCCTTTGTTTGGTCTTTGAATGCCAGGCTAATAAACTCTCATATAGCCTCATATATAACTTTACAGCATCAGCATCTAGACAAAGGAGAAGTGGTGACCTCGCAGGCAGTCTGGCAAAAATCTCCAACTTCACTGAGTGAGTCTGTAAAGTAATACACATTCTGTTTTCAGTTATTACTACAGACAGTATGTAATATTTAGCTTTAACTAACTTGACGTGCAAAATTGCATTCACCGTGTGACTAGAGCGTTACTGCAGCAGTCAGCCACAGTGTCTCTTTACATGCTTC
Source organism: Pempheris klunzingeri (assembly GCF_042242105.1). Taxonomy (NCBI): domain Eukaryota; kingdom Metazoa; phylum Chordata; class Actinopteri; order Acropomatiformes; family Pempheridae; genus Pempheris; species Pempheris klunzingeri. Next base: position 19,883,375 of record NC_092031.1, read on the forward strand.
CACTAGGTGGCGTTACATCAGACAGAACACAGAAAAAAACTAAGGTAAAATTCTTTGGTACCAGTAATGTCACACAATCTGGAACGGTGACAAACATGAAGTCAGAGCATCGCAAATGCTTTGAGCAGAGTCAGAGGCGTGAGGAGGAATGTACTGTCTTCATCACTGCAGTATTGTGGCTGCATGTTGTGTGCCCCTGAAAAATCCTAATGCTCTATCCACTACACACTTACAGACATTTAAGTCACTTCTTCTTCCACCGTAAATGTCATCAGGACTCTCAGGTGGAGCAAAATCTGCAATCTGTTGCCCCGCTGCACTGTGGGAACCCTGTTGGTCTCTGATAACATGCACAATTGTTCTGCTTCAGTTTGGTCTTTGGTTTATTTCGAAGACAAAGGAAACAAGGGAATGATTCTTTTTCTCTGCTAACATTTGGGGGCAGCCCAGAGTTGTGGCATGTGACATGTGTTAAAGGAGAGGCATTCTGGGAACTCTTGATGACAATGTGACTATCAAAACACATTGTTTGGACAAGTAGTTGTAACTTTCTGCAGTTATAAAGTCTTTTATGTGAGTGAGGGTCTTCACAATATCCATGAAAGCAATGGCTTCACTGGTGATGTTAGGTTCTTGTATTGATTTATAATAAAATAATATAATCAATCAATCAATCAATCAATCAATCAGTCAATCAATCTCAATTTATATAGCGCCAATTCATAACAGTGTTATCTCAAGACTCTTTCCATAAAGAGCAGATCTAGACCAAACTCTTTAATTAGAGAGAGACCCAACGATTCAGGAATTCAACATTAAGGATTCAAGAATCCCCACATGAGCAGCATCAGATATTATATTAGGAAACAGTGGAGGAAGAACTCCCCTTTAACGGGAAGAAACCTGGAACAGAACCAGGCTCAATGTGGGCGGCTTCTGTCAGGGTCTGTGTTGGGATAATAGTAAGTATGTTTATTTTTATTAACTGTTACAGTCCAAGTCCTGGCTGACATTATGATTTCTCACACTTGGAGGGGCTCACAAATGAACAGGAGGTATTGTTGTAAGGGGGGAGTCCATGGACACTTGGTACACAGCCCACATAGCAGCAGCATCATTGTTGCATGTGTGTGTGTGTGTGTGTGTGTGTGTGTGTGTGTGTGTGCAGCACTAAACACAAGATGCAGCACTAGTACAGGCATTGGAAAAATGTGATCTTGTGTTAAATTTGTATTCAATTCGATGTTTGCGGTAAAAACCTCATGACCTCTTATGCAGACAGAAGAATGATGGCAGTCACTTCCACACAGTGAGATGTACTGATGTTAAACTTCACCCATGCCTTCCTACTACACGCAAGATAACATGAAGCTGTAACCACAGAGTGCTTGGAACGCAGACATAAACAGAAACAGTACGCAGGCCCGTTCAGGTTCAACTTCTACATAAATTCTCATTAACAGTCAGTATTATTTATTGGCAGCAGATATTTCGTTAACTCAGTGAGTCCAGTCATTAGTGCTGATACTGATTCAGTGCTTCACTATGGATGAGCTCGCTTCATGTAAAAGGGAAGTGAATTTGTACTTGAAGTTGTCTGTGAGACACCGGATGTTCTGGTGTGAACAAGTCTAAGTCCTACACTTCAAAAGCAAATCTCTCTCTGCAGCTGTTAGCGGTGTGATGCCACAAAGTCACTGGCTGACAGATGGTCATGAAGCGGATTCAAGGCAGATAATAACCAACTGAAGCAAACCATTTGTGTCACTAGTGTCCAATTTTTGTTTCCACTCCCAAACTTGAAATGAAACCAGCGTGTAGGAAAAGCATACCTGTTGTTCACATGGTAAGATATGCTAGGCTCACACTTGTGAACAGCGTCATAGGTAGCAGGAGAGTGAGAGAGCACGGGTGAGGCGGCTTACCCTCTGCGAATTGATGAACAGCCTGTGGATGATGCTGCCAGCCGGCCCCTGGCCAGCCCCCATCACCACCACCTCTGGTTCCTCCAGCAGGGAGCTCACAAACCTGGACAAAGACATCAGATATGATCTCGGTGCCAGTAAGTGTTTGATGTAGAGCTTCAAATGTCACCGTTCCTCCTGGCAGGTAGGTCAGTACCACTCATTTGGCCATATGGAGCTCAGTGTTACCTGACTTAATTAGCAGAACTCGACGTGTCTGAGTCAAATCAAACTGTGCGACTTACTTCTCTAACTCTTCTGAGTCTTCTCTCTTCTCACCCTCACAAACGGCAAACTTGGCCTTGAGCGAGCGAGCTCGGGTGATGACCGTCTCCATGGCCATCAGCTGGTTGATGAAATCCTGTGGATAAGGAACTTCACATCACATGTGCTTCGAGTCCAACACATTACCTAGTAGAGTGCAGTCTGTACGTGTCATTATTATTTTAGCTTGTGTTCGCTCTGTACCTCAGCATGTTGGGCACACACACACACACAAAAGGGGGGGGGCGCTGCAAAAAGGTTTGGGAACCACTGGAGTAGTTCATTCCATACGTTTCCTGCATGCCTGATGAGGTCTTTATTATGTTATTGATATATGATAGAAAAGTTGAGAGCGAACAGAAAGAGTACGATGGACTGACTGCATCCTACAGGAGAGACGCTTCAGATGTCTCATCCTAAGAAGAACAAACAGCTTCCAGTCCGGCCCGTCACTGACCTCTAACTTCTTGTAGTCCAAGTTGGAGGGCTGTAGCAGCTTGCTGGCTTGACACATAGCTTGCTGAATGTTTTTTCTGACTGATGGAATGTCCTCTACTGACTCTGTTGGGGAGAGGGTTGAGAGGAGACGGAGGGAAGGAAAACAAACAAAGGTTGTAAGAGTAATAGGAAGCAGACGTTGGGGAATATGGAATGTTGTATACCACATTCAAATATTGTTTCAGTATACTATATAATACGATGTGTGCACCAACAGCTAATGGAAGGTGTGCTGTTCAAATGTACTCCGTACTAAGCAGTGTTGCTATTTGCTTTTGTCTGCCTAAAGTAAACCCAGCAGTCAGCATTAGCCAAGCTTGTATTGTCATTGAGGATTAACTTCCCTGAATCCTCCCTTCGATGTACAAACACTTTTTTACTTTTGATAGTGAAGAGATTGTGAACATCTTTATTTCCCTTTGATTTCTAATCTGGATATCAAGGGAAAGTTACAGACGCACAAGATGATGAAGTATGTGATGCCTTTTGTTAGGCTTTGACAGAGCTATGACTATGATGTTTCATTTTTACAGACTGCATCAATCATGTTCAAGGTTCAACGTAGTCATTCACAAAAACAGGGAAATGAAGCTTCTCGTCTTGAACGTGCTCCTATGTCTTATTATGTGTTGGTCTCGGTTTGCTTGCAGTCACAACCCATGTGTTTAAGTGTTCCGTGTCAAAAACAATCTTGACTCACCTTCCTCCTTCAATTTCAGGATAGCAGCATGGAGAATGCAGGGCAGGAGATGACGGGTCACGTCTGCTGGTTTCTGTACTGCCAAATAGTGCAAGACCTGAAAGGACATTCAAGTCAGTAAATGATCATCTGCTGTTTGCTTCTTGCTGCTCTCTCTCAAATCTGTGACGTCTGCAAAGACCAAAATGGTTTTCAGCAAGGTACAGGGCACTCTTACTTAATTGCAGGGGGTAACAGTCGTATCCAACTAGATGAGGCATTTGCTAAACATACTGAAACTGTGTTTAATCAGTAACTTCAACTAAAAATTACCTTCTCTGCCTCTTTAGTGTCGTCAAAAAGTCTCCTCTGGCGACGTGCAGGTGTAACCCTGGCTGTCTCCCAAGCCTCCACCCACATGTTGCCTGGGATCTTCATCCTGGCACTAAGCTCACCTTTCACCACTGAGTTACCCCTTTCATCAAGCACCTCCTCCTCCACGTAGTCTCTGGGTGAGTACCAGCGCACAAAGTCCTCCAAAACACAGCCTGGGTTGGCTGCCTGTGGACAGACAGGAGAGCTGACTGACTTCAGCTGAAATTCATCACAACGGGATCCAAGACAATGTTGTCAAGAAGCATGGAATGAACCAAATGGTTAAACATTCATTAGGAGCTGGAAAATATCTTGTGTGAAAAACTTTCAAAATTTCACAAAGCAAAATATGTGACGCTAATGACACGCTGTTATGGAAGGACACTGCATTCTCACAAAGTAATGCCCTAGCTCGACAAGGGTGACAAGATCCCAACAAAAGAGCATGTTTGTATGGGAAACATCACCAACGCTGAGAGGCAGTCTAAAATGTTGACAGTTTAAGCATGTATTCTGCTCTTAGAGCAGTAACTAACATGTACTTAGATGAAGATCTAATGATGATGAAGACGATCTTGATACAATGCCAACAATCCAATGTTAAGGATACAAATGCTGTTACTACCAATGTGATAAAATATGATTCACCCCTACTGCTGTGCTGTTGGATTCCATATGATTTGATTCACTGTTATATGGTGTGACTCGTGTGTTGCACTGCAATTCAGTACAGTACAGGGAGGTTCTACATGAGCAAACAGCAAGTCATGAAGTAAAAAAGTGACATTTTTACTTCATATTTTGGTTTCTCGGAAATTAATACTGGGACTGGTTGCCCCAAATGAAAACATTTATTTTTAGCTGAGCACTTTAATTAGCTGCTGCACAGGATATTCTAAAATAAGTGACGTCAGAGAAATAAGCCTACGCCAGGGAGTGAAAAGTGTTCCAACCAACCCTGACCCCCCCCTATAGTCAGCATGGCAGCGAAGATAACAGAAATGGGGATTTATTCATTATGTATCACCATGTAACACCTAACATCCCACAACACTTAATCGTACCATCCCTATCGTAGACTGTTGAGGATCCAGATAGAGGGCCAGATTTATGCAAACGTATGTTATGGTTTTCATTGTGCTTTCTGCCACATGTATTCAGCACCTCATTACTAAGACAGAAGTCTGGTCTCCTTGAGTGAAGGGGAAGTAAAGGGGAACTCATGAGTGCAGTTCAGAGGTAGGATTTGTATGAGACCACTAAGCTCATCAAAGTCCTCCACTAATCCAGTGGGATACATAAGAAACACTGCACATGTACAGACTGAGTGAGCGTATGTCTGTGAGCCAGTGTCACCTTAAAGGACTCCATGTCAGAGAGCAGACAGGCACTCTGCATCCGGGCACGGAGGTGGGTCCCTTCAGCTGATGTGCCCAGTTTGGCCAGCACTTCTGACTGCTCCTCCAGCAGATCCTCCGTCATGGGAGCAGGTTCCTGGAAGTCAAACGCACAGCCAACAGCATCAGCTCGCTTTGCATTTTTGAGTTGACTTTCAAGACAACCAAACCTGGCCTGTGCTAGGCACCTGAAAAGCACCAATGGCTTCATAACGTGGTCCGATTAAACAGCTGCCATGTCTCACATAATGTCCACCTGTTATACACTTACTTAATTAGAGTCAATTGAAAGATGAACATCTGACGTTATTCTAGGACCAAAAATCATTTCACACAATACACATACAGTTCTGTGCAGACGTTTTAGGCAGGTGTGCAGAAATGGTGTCAAGTAAGAACGTTTTCAAAAGTATGAAGCTGTTTGTTTTTATCGATTTACAAAATACAGAAAAATCTGAATCAAATCAATATTTAGTGTGCCTTCAGAACAGCATCAGTTCTTTAGGTACACTTGCACACAGTCAGGGATTTTGTAGCATCATAGTCAGGTGTGTGATTAACCAGTTGTACCAAACAGGTGCTCATGATCATCAGTTTCATATGTAGGTTGAAACATGAACTGAAACAGAAACAGCTGGGGGAGGAACAGCCAAACTCTGCTACCAAGGAGAGGCTGGGGACAGTTTGATGTCTCAGGTCATCATGATCAGACTGAGCACAGCAACAAGACACAAGGTGGTTCTACTGCATCAGCAAGGTCTCTCCCAGGCACAGAGTTCAGAGCAGACTGGGGTTTCAGGATGTTCAAGCACAAAGAAGCAGAAGAAGAACAAAGAAATGCTGAGGGTCGTAGACGCAGTGGTCAGCCGAGGAAACTTAGTGCAGCAGATCAAAGACACATCATGTTTCCTTCCCTTCGAGATCGGAGAACGTCCATCAGTGCCATCAGCTCAGAACCAGCAGAAACCAGTGGGACCAGGTCCACCATCTACTGTCCACACACAAGTCTGCCCAGAAGTGTCTTCATGGGAGAAATGTGGCCAAAAAGCCAAACCTCCAACGTGGAAACATGACCAGGAGACTCAGCTATGCACCAAAACAGGAACTGGGGAGCAGAAACATGGCAGCAGGAGCTCTGGACCGATGAGTCCAACTCAGAAACATTTGGCTGCAGCAGAAGGCAGTTTGTTCTCTGAAGGGCTGCAGAGCAGAACAACACTGAGGGTCTGCAGGCAGCAGGGAAGCTGGGGGAGGCTCCTGACAAGGGTGGGGCTGCATTTCTGCAGATGGGGATTTGGTCGGAGTATATTTATATATGTAGTATTTATATATATAAACCATAATCCAGAGTATGTAAATAAATAAAGCAGAGACTTGATGAATGAGTGAGTGACAGAGGTCCTGACCTGTGTGACAGGGACGTAGAGAGGCTCTGTAGAGTTGAGTAGAGTCATGTTGCTATAGGGGTGCAGCCTTCCCTCTGCTTTACTTTTACTGCCGTCCTTCTCTCCCTCTGGATGTGGACCCTCGATCTCCCCCTGGTCACTCAGGCACTCAAAGAACTCGTCCTCACTGTCACTCCATGAGTCCCAGGATTTCCCTGGAGACACCTCCCTCGTTGGGGCGGAGGCAGTCATTGCTGTCGCAGACTCTGGGGCGGAGTTGTGGGAGCCACCGGACACCCTGCGCTCTCTCCCTTTGCTGCCCTCCTGCACCTTCCGTGCTTCATCTCTGGCCCTCTTCCTCTCGATGCAGCAGTTCAGCATCTGTGCAGAGACATGAGCCTTTTCTTAGCCATGGAATTCTTAGCATTGCAGTCTTGTTGTTAATGTTCCTTACAGCTTTATTCAGACACAACATAACCATTATGAAAAGAACAAAGGAGTGGTGCCATTGGTTCAAAGGTTCCATGATATGAAGGAGGAGGAGTGCTTCTCCAGTCCAGCAGATAATGGCCCACAAGCTGGATACCTCAGTAATGTAAACCCTCTAACACTAGTGGATGTACTGACTCTGTGACGTTTTAAGTGGCTGGAATTACTGTTCTCATAGTATTTACTGAGGGACATATTGCTCATAGGTGTGAGTGACACCTTAGGGACACATTCATCTAAATGTTCCCTGACACAAATAAATGAATAAATACACACGGCAATGAGAAACACATGATATAACATAATCGTTTTCTAAAGTAAGCGTGCACATCGTGTGCACACTAACAGGAGCCACCTCATCTGGAGACGGCACTGCGCTCTGTTCTGTCATTACCAATGTAATGCTGCCTATCCTTTATTCATGTGCTTTTACCTTTGTTACATTTACAGAATAAATCATGTCTGAGTGTGTTTCGTATAAACTGCTACCTGAAGCTTCTGATGCAAAAGACAACAGCGAAGGTCAGGAGGTCCTCCAGCCAGTCTGCAGGTGAGGAAGCATAAGATGAAGATCAAATGGTTGAGCACACACATGAACTACTAGCTGATGCACTTCAATTACCCAGCACACGGTTTGTATCTTAGATCATTTATAACTGGATTTCTGGATTTATCAGTCTGTGTTGAATAAAAATCCAAATATGTGATGATGAAGTGTGTGGCCTTGCACAGTAGGCCAAGAGGTACAACGGCTGTAAGAGTGTTAAACCACATGTAAAAGTACCCACCCGTAGATGAGATAGTTGTTTTCCCAGCGATAGCGCAACTCAAGGACAAACTCCTGCCACAGGTGAGCGACAGCTCGCAGCCCGCCGTGGTTGTAGTTGACCAGACAGACACACAGTGCTAGTCGGTAGGTCAGACTGTCACTGGGCGCTGACTTCAGCTGGAGAAATATGTTCTGGACCCAGGGGGACAGAGAGCAGGGAAAATGATGGATTAATGAATTCACAGCAGCAGCCTGACACCACATTACCAGGGGGGCCTTCGTTTTAACTGTTCAACACGAAGGATTCTGTTCTTTGTCTTTTGGTGCAGCACAGATATGACTGCAAGTTTAATGCATCCAATGGTCATTATGACAACTGGAATATTACCTGGAGGATTTGTGCACATACTGGAGGAAGGTTGACACAACCTGTTAGTATTGAAACTCAAGTGTTTTTGTGTCAAATGCAGCTGTTCATGCAGATGTGTAAAATTCTGATGTTTGCAGTTTGTAATGGTTCTGCAGTGGTTGTAATTCTATTGATGGCTCTGTGCTTGATGGTGTGTGTGACAGGCACCATTTCTTCTTCAAAACATGCATCCTTGCCTTCAGAACAACATGACTTAATTGAAACTTTAGATTTCACGCAGCAAGCGGTGACACTGTCACGGTGTGTCTGTGGTAAAAGAGCAAACATACACAGTCAGACTTCTTATCTTGCTCCGCTTTCCCACAGGCGCTTGGCTGGGCAGTTTTACTCTTGCTATTCTCTGATGACTTCTCCACAGCAGCATCTGGGAAGAGATACTGAGACATGCGAGAAGAAAAACGCTTAAATATAAGACTGTAATTCAATACTGTACATTTAAATAAAACCAGTCCATTGGTGTCCAAATGTCTCATCCATCATTACATTCGTGCGGCGACATAAAACCTGGGTACATACACATGTACACAAAACTCCTGCCACAGTGCTTCCCCAACCATTTGAAGTCCTGTATCTGGGGCCAGACGGTACACTGTGAGTGTGGACTGATTGAGAGGTGAGTGTCATTCACTACATGTGAAGGCTCTGGTCTTACGCTCTGATCACACTGAACATGAAGAGAAGGTGGAGACTACAGACTGGAACAGTGAGAGGTAGTGGTTCTAGAAGCTTCGAGAGAAGGTTGGAACTCATTCATAGCTGCTTCAGTCATGGCTGTAAGTTATTTTTTTAAGATTAGTTTTTGGCACATTTGTATTACTTGATAGCAGACAGTAGGCATGGCAGCAAGGACAGGAGAGAGAGGGGGAATGACATGCAGCAAAGGGCCCTGGCTGGATTCACATCTGGGCCGCTGCTGTAAGGACGAAGCCTCGCAGTATGTGGTCTACCAGGTGAGCTACGTGGCACCCCAGGTGTGGGTTTCTTATGGGACAGCTTGGTTCTGTTCCAGGGACAGTGACTGGTGCTTTGGCAGGGCCGTATGTGTGCACAATTCAGGATTCTATCAGCAGAGGCTGCTTTGGGGGTGGGATCTGGTTCAGTCAAAGTCGGGGCCTAACACAAAGATGGAGCCTGATTCAGTTGGTGGGATCTGTTACAGTTTGGTTCGACACCAAAACTACGTGGTTAGATTCTAGATGATAGTTTGGGTCGATATAAGAATGAAAGTACAGTTTCACTTTCAGTTTCACACCTTGAAGACCTGCCTCTATTACAAGCCTGCTTCTGCAGCTGAGGCAAATTAGAGCCTCAGTATGGCTTATTAAGAAGCTTTGGAGCGCAGCTATGCAGCATGACATTTGCTTTAATGAGCTAGAAAAGGACCATGGCCTTAAATATGCTGGCCTGAGCTTGTTTAAATACTTTGGGTTTGGCAACCAAGAGAAATAGAGGCTACACTTGTGCACTTTGAGTTTAAAACAAAAGTAATTACAGATTAAGTTCCACACGTTTTGTTTTTCAGGCCCTTCATATATTTAGTTCCGTTCTACAGGAAGTTGTTAAACCTGTCATTACATGTTTGATTTCTGTTACAATAACACCCACGTAAACAGGAATAAGCATAAATAAGACTTACCAGAAGGACAGAATTGAGTATGTCAGTGTTGAGTGGTGACTCATCAATGCGCCGGTGGCGTCGGATGTGCTTTCGGGCGCTGTGCACCATATTGGAGACGGAAAGTTTGGAGATGGGCACTGTCCCTGCTGGCTCAGTCAGCTTGGATAAAGCAGAGCTGATATCACTATTCTCTGCAGGGAAACAATATTTACAGTCACACACACATATTTTTGCTGTATAAATGAATGTTTGCATATTGTATCTCTGAGGGAACATCAACATTTAGAGTTGAGGAGATGAGTAACAGAGAGAGTTAGTAGGTGCCCTTAGAATACATATGCTTGTCGCACTTCATACACAATTGTGATTATTTGAGCGTAATCGGTACATTCCACAGTCAGGATAATTCTAGTCTAGTGTAAGAAACGTTGCATTAACATGCTTGGATGGACACATGGTGTTATAACAGGAGCATGGCTCCTTTAAGGGAAAGCTCTGTGAGGAGTACCAGACAGAGGGAGTGACAGAGGCAACACTTACTATCTTAGAGGCAATCGGAGCAGAGAAGAATTGAACTATAAAGTTGTGCAGTAGGAGTAAATGTACAGCTTAGGTTTAGTTTGTCTCTTAATAAACACTGCAGCTCCTCCCAAAAAAGGTCCTACGTCTTGCTACTCCGCTGCTGGGTAAAGTGAGGGGGTTAGTGCCGGGCTGGGCATCATCTCGGGCCCTGGAGGCAACACAAAGTCTCTTTTGTGCTGCCCAACCAGGAAGCTGAAGCTCTGGAAGCTGAAGCGGGAACAGTTAACTGGGACTTTGTGTTTCCCTTTGCACCGTTCCAACTTTGGAAAATAGAATCAAGCATCCTTCTGCATTTCTTAACTATGTGTGACCACACAGCAGTCATAGAACAACCCATTTAAAATAAGTCTATGTGCAGCAGAGCAAGAGGTGAAGCTTTGTTTCAGAAACTATGAGAAGGTTAATTGACACTCCTTTGCCAACAACTATATAATTTCAATGAACAGCCACTGAAAGCAATAACATGGATTTAGTTATCTAGTTAAAAAGCCAAACTCAACAGCACTGCTGTGTGGACAAATATGAACCACGAACGACAACACAATCATTAAACTCAATTATTTGTAGAACTATTAGTTGTCAGCTAAGAATTCAGAATTGTGAATAGGATGTGCTTGGAGACATTAGAGTGAGAAACAATGGCATCCACTCCAGTGTTTAACAGTACAGCCAGTGATCTGACCTTTGCCATCCTCCTCAGCCAATCCTCTCCCCAGAATCTCTTCTGCAGACTCCTTCCTGCAGCACAGCTTAAAGAACTCTGTCAGCAGGTCACCTGCAGGGGACGAGAGAAACATTTCGTCCACTTCATTCCACCTTTAGTTTGTTGACGTTATTGCCACCACAGACACACACATGACATGCAGCTTGCTTTCTAGGGTGATGTGCATCACATTGGGCAGTGTGATGTCAGTGCGTAATGTTGGTGTGCAAACTGTTTGAAAATGTCACGCGGACACAAGAGGATTCATCTCACCCAATAAGCACTGAGGGTTATCAGCTGTCCTGACTCGGACCGACCAGTGAGGAGCTTGGAGGGGGTCAAGGTCACTGCCGGTCACACAAACAGACCATATGTGGTTAATCACATCACCAGTCTGTTACTGGTCCACATTTCTCAACGATTCTGTCAAGCTCTTATCTGTATGTTAAATAAAGATAAACAGTGAAAACACTCTGAAAACACAAGTCGTTCCTTTTTGTCAGTTCAAATCGTGTCGCAGTGGATTTCATAGCGACTTTATTGTTGATATTTTTTCATTGTTGAAATGAACAAGCTCGGAACCAGAGCACACGGTACACAGGAGTGTGCTGTGACTGTAGCGCACAAGCTGAGGACAGCCTCGGTCTGCAGTGTGTGTCACACTGTGTTATCATAGTATCACTGTTCTTTGTTACAGAAGGTTGGATAAACTTCCTTACAGGCAAGAACAAACAGCATCTTGTACATCTCACTAGTACGTCACATTTCTCCTCACATCTAAATCTAAGAACTACAGCACACGATCAAGTAACTTCTGAACCTGCGATAACGCTGACAGAACTGGTTCCAGGTACGATACACCATCTCAATGGGATGAACCGCAGTTTGCCCCCAAACTAGAGTCACACATTTCCCCCAGGAGAAATGCACACCTTTGTATCTCATGTCTGTGATTCTTGCGGCTGTTTCATGGAACCTCGTCTTTAATTCTTGCTTAAGTGCAGTTGTGTTGTTTCTGCTTTGCTGTTTGTGTTCTTATCAATGTTGCTTTTTCTCAAATCTCTTCTGGAAAAAGAGATCTTAATCTCAGAGACACTGATTTAAATGAAGATTAAGTGAAATAATTTCATGCTTAAAGAGGGCACGGTTACAATAGATATTTTTGTAATAAGCAATATGAAATCTTTCAAAGAACAGCATGAAAGCAGGGCGTGGCACTATAGGAGTCAGACACACAGTCCAGACAGAGAATCCACGACACTCTTACCTGTAGACATCGTTATCCACAACTATGCCTTCTGTCAGGTGAGGCCAAGTGGTCGCAAGATGAAGCTCACTGCAACAGCCAGAAACAGAGACAACTTTGTTTTGCACAAAACACTTCAGTTTTTTTTACATAAATGTCACAAAGGGGATACACATCAGCATACAGAAACAGAAATATTCTGAAATAATAATTGCATGGTGACCTCCCCACACCCCACCCTCATGCCCAAACCCAGCTAGGAGTTCTCACATTAACTGCACACACTCTGGAGAACTGAAATATAATGAAATCCCAGTGAAAACACATCATTCTCAGCTTTGTTTGTAGTGTGCAGCTAGAGTCATGTGAGTGTGTCGTCAGAGTTTCAGTGCCTTTACCTGATCGGCTCCTCACAGGCTCCAAACGGAAGCTTCCCAAACTCCACCCCTCCCACCTCACCTCCAAGGAGCGTGTCAAAGTCTGACAGGAAGCCAAACAAAATACACAATTAAAAAAAAACAGCTGGAATGCGCAGCAGTAAGTCTGTTGTCATCAAAAACAGAGTCAGAGAGGTCTCCCAACGGGCGTGACACGTGTGAGGGAGCTGCAGCATTCCTCAGCTGAAACAGGAGGTACGGCCCCCGGCGGGGATCAGTGTCTGCTTCCTTGTGCAAACACTTTTGGTGGTATATAGAAAGCAGTACATCAAGCACCTCCCCCAGATGAACTGAAGGCCTATGAACTACTCCCCACCTGAGGGGGCACAAACAGGCCCAGGACCCTGCACACCAGCCACATCCAGGGCAGATCCTTCAGAGGAACTTCTTCATGCAAGACACCCGGACCTGAAAGACCTTTTTCAATCTCTCACTGCTCCAGTCTGTAGTCCACCATTGTTCCCGCCCTCAAAAGGATTAACACCCTCTGCCTGAATGACTACAGCCCAGTAGCACTCACCTCTACCTTCATGTCTCTAGTCATCATCTCCCCCTTCCCTGCCTCAATGAACCCACTTCCATCAACACTGTAGAACGTGGGGCTCCTGACTGTCTGACAGGCAGGTCCAAGGCTGTGTAGATAAGCGCCGCCACATTGTCGCCCCTGACTCTCTACACCCCAGTCCTCAGGGCTCCGTGCTCAGCCCTCTGCTGTACTTCAAACACAGGTTCACACACGACTGTGTGCCTCCCACAGTTCCAACGCCATCATGACAACATGACTTTGCTTCACAGAAAGTGAAGTCAGCAGCTTCAGCAAGGACCTGACCTGGACTCATCACACGAACGTCACAGAGACAAGACGGGTGCATAGAGCCTTTCTAGTTATTTCAACTAGTTAGGTAGTTAACTCAACTACTGACATCACATCCTCATTCACCCATTCACACATCATTCATACAGGAGGAATCTAATTTGGAGGAGATTCTTTCATTCTTTCATACTCATTCACACACTGAAGCTGCTTCAGGAGCAGGTTCAGTGTCTTGCCCAAGGACACTTCGACATGTTGACCCATAGGAGCTGGGGATCGAACCCCCGACCTTCTGATTGAGGGACGACCCACTCTACCACTGAGCCACAGCCGCCCTACATCACTGCACAAGCTGTCTACATTACTGTTCATTCATTTGATCTATTATCATTCCCGTATTTGAATGTCTCTACTGTTTTATATTTGTGTCTTTTATATTTGTGTCTTGTTCTGTGTTTTTTTTTAAATACATTCGAGCATTGCTGGGGCCTGAGATTTTAGGGTTTCATTGCCAATAACTGCCTCACTGTAATTGTAATGCAATATGTGATGAATGAGATTATTTGGTAATGTGTCAACACATCATACTGTATTGTGTGTGTGCCTACCTGGTGGCTGCTGTGGCCAAGAGTGCTGCTGCCAGTCCTGGAGAATGTAGGTGAAACGGATGGCAATGTTGATTGGAGGTAGAGGGGACAAGGTACAGCCCTGAGGAGGAAGAAAAAAAACCAGAACAAACCAGCTGAGAAAGCTGCTCAGAGGATCTTTGTCCCCTTCTGCCCTTTCAGTTGTGTGTGTGTGTGGCTGAACTGTTCTACATACTGTGCTCTCCACGGTAAGGGAACGGCAGCGTCATGAAGGTTCGAGGGCTCAATCAACGCTGTTCGCAGCTTCATTTGATCTAATGTGTCTTGCTCCATAACACTTACTATCTTAGACTTGAAGATGTCGAGAAGGCCGGACAGGTGGTTGTACTGGCTCGGCACCTTGCGGAGGTGGACCATCTCGAAGTCCGTGCGCACACCCGGTCCCTGGCACTCTCCGGCATACATCCGCCTCCACTTCTGCTGGATCTGCACAAACATGGGCACCTGGCTGTGTGCGCAGCACAAAGAGGAGCAGATGTTACTACGTGCTCACATCCAGCAGGAGCTTCTCTCAACCAGCAAGCTCCTCTGAACTGTAGACTGGATTGGTATGAAATTATGAGCAAAAACACATTTTGCCTAAACACAAAAGGCCTTTGGCCACTTCGACCTGATATCCATGGGACCTGTTGTTTATTAATCAATCGTCTTTGTAGTTTTTAGTTTTGTTTGACGTCACTCGCTTCATGTGGGCTCCACTGATGCTGACGGGTAGTCAGTTCTGGAGACCCGCCGGTGGTCATGTCAGTGGATCCTACAAATCAAATTGAGTGCCCCCCCCCCCCGACCAAAAAATGCTAGGTTAGCACCACTGGTATGTGTACTTCACTTGATTATTCTACTCCACTCCATCTCAGAGCAAATGTTGGACTTTTTTTTGTCCGACAGCTTGAGTTACTTTACAGATCACAGTTTTCCCTCCAGTGAAAACCATGCATCTCATGTGGTGGATGTTTCTGATGAAGAGTTCCTTTATGAGCTGAGGAGAAAGCTCTCCTCCTTCTAAACTTAAACATTAGTACAAAGCGCTCTTGGATGAGCGGGGAAATGCATCATCACAGAGAGTTTTTAGAGATGTGTGGTGCTCACAGGACAGCAGCACTCCCACTATATGGTGGTCTTCTAAACCATGATACACTGCTGGAGATTAAAATCAGATACTGCACCATGACAACAAGCACATTTTACTGTAACACTTCAACCTTTTATTGAAGGTTTACTATGGAGAACTTTTACTTGTAGTGAAGCATTTTCAAATTGGGTATTACAGCATTGGACCTCAATACTTCTTCACCTCTGGCCAGCTCACCTTCAGTCTGACTGCACCTGTGTGTGTGTGTGTGTGTGTGTGTGTGTGTGTGTGTGTGAGGGAGACAGTTTAGCAGGTTTGTTGTCGAAGGGAGTGTCTCGGTGTGTGAGGGAAGTAGCGGCACGTTGCTGCAGCCACAGAAGTGTTCCTGCTTAGTTCCATTCCTCAGATCAGCTGCAGTAGAAGAATTACTGGAGCTGTGGCTGTGTGTGTTTGCTGCCACAACAGCAGGTGAGTTGGAGGCTCCAACAGTGTGTGTGTGTGTGTGTTCTCTAAGGGCTCTTAGAGAGGATGCTTGTGGGCATTAGTCACTGTACTGTAGGCCTTTTAGAGCGCTATTCGTGTCACTAGATATTATAATTCACTGAAATCTGACACAAGCACAGACAGCTACAAAACACCTGTTCAAACAGACACCACAACAAGCTAACCAGCCTTCTAGTGGGATGATACATACATACAACACAGTATCAATGCCTTCAACAACTGTCTCCCGTACTGGACTGAGACAGGGAAGAGAGGGACCCTTTGTGAGGATCTCTGAATGATTGGAGAGACTCACCTGCCACTGTTGGCCAGAGAAATGGAGATGGAGCTGAGAAGCAGATTGCATTTGGACTCGCTAATGATGGCCTCGCAGTTGGCTCCAGGGCTGATGACCACAAACTCTCGGATACCGTACCTGTGACCACAGACACAGTTAGAGCACAGCAAACACCGTACCTGTGACCACAGACACAGTTAGAGCACAGCAAACACCATACCTGTGACCACAGACACAGTTAGAGCACAGCAAACACCGTACCTGTGACCACAGACACAGTTAGAGCACAGCAAACACCATACCTGTGACCACAGACACAGTTAGAGCACAGCAAACACCGTACCTGTGACCACAGACACAGTTAGAGCACCGTGGTGCTCGTCTGTATTTACTCAGAGCCGACAGCAGCTAAATACAGAGTGGAAGGATCCATTGCTAGGAGCAGTTAGCTAACAAGGCGTCCTGTTGGCTCAGTGTGCAGGACACACACATGTAGGCTCTACCCCCCTCCCTCTACTCCTGCTAGGACCTTTGAAAGATCCCGTCCAGAGAAGCAGACTACATGTTACAGAGGATCCCGGCCTCTCTTTGCATAGAAGCACGACGAACGACTGAACTCACCATCTGACCAGGCAGTGGGCTCGGGGAGGAAAGTCATTGTTCATGCACAGAAGGTCCTGCATTGCCAAGGGGAAGGCATCTGGACAGAAGATCAAGAGCGGTGTCAAACACTATCTGCTGGGGGGGGGGGATTCAGCTGTCCGCTCCTTTCTTTCTACTGTTACCATTTCCCTATAATCAGTAACAATTCAGAAATGCAGTGGGGAGGGGGACAGATAAATAATGTATGTAAAATGGAAAAAAGAGGGAAAAAAGGGTGAATGGAAGATACATTTATTTTAGTAAATAAAAAGCTTCTCTTTGACCAGCTGACTGGAGGTCGAGGGAAAACTGGGAAAGATCATTCTCCCTCAACTAGAAGTGCTCTTTCTGACTTGCCTGGTAACCTTTCACTGCCTTTTGTCTCCTCCTATTGTGATAGACTGATAGAGACCATTTCATTTGTTCACCAATCACAGTCCTCATAGTCTCTACGGGGGGGGGGGGTAAAGTTAGAATATCTAACATTCAGACAGGACTGCACCTTCTTCAGGCTTGTCCTTCCCGTCATCCTTCTCACAGTCTTGTTTCAGGAAGTAATGACTTATGTAGAACTTAAAGTCGGCAAAGTGAATATCCTGAGACTTCTCCCCCCAGGTGCCACTGGTGAACTCCCCCTGTGTTGAGGAAGCATCAAAGCAGGATGAAGAGACAGAAGCTACAGACAGTATACTGTGGATTCAGTGGGGGGGCAGAGGTGGGGGGGCAGAGTACCTTCTCTGGGGACAGCTTTCCAGCAGAGCTCCCAATCAGCTTCCAGTCGTTTAACACTTCCTCCACTCTGGACACAAACCTGGGGGAGGACAGATGAGGTGTGTGTCAGCAGCAGGGTCAGGCTGGACACACACACACACACACACACACACACACACACACACACACACACAGACACACACAGACACACACAGACACACACAGACACACACACACACACACACACAAAGACACAGACACACACACACACACACACACACACACACACAGAGAGACACACAGAGACACAGACACACACAGAGACACACACACACACACAGAGACACACACACACAGACACACACACACTTTCCTAGGAACAACGATAAGTCGACACTGTGTAGTTCAGATGTATGGAAGCCTGCTGATCCACATGGTGCTCCTCCATGACATTAGTTTGATGAGAGGCGCTACAATAGAAGCTGTTCACTCATTCTGACTTTTCTGGTGTTGTAAAACAACAACCCAGGCCATGCTGCAGTGAAGCCTGCTGGTCGCTGTCAGTGCTTCTGTACTGCTCCAGAACACTGTATCAGTATGGTCACACCAGGAAGACGGTGAAGGCCTTTTAAAGCTTCCCATCATAAAACCTGCATCTGATGAACTGTAACCATACAATCTAGAGATGTCACTCTGAGCTCAGGAACACATCATCAGACCCACTAACACCACTACAGCCACAGCAGCCAGCCAGCCAGCCAGCAGTCAGCAGTCAGTCAGTCAGTCAGCAGCCAGCCAGCCAGCCAGCAGTCAGTCAGTCAGTCAGTCAGTCAGTCAGCAGCCAGCCAGCCAGAAGTCAGTCAGTCAGTCAGTCAGTCAGCAGTCAGTCAGTCAGTCAGTCAGCCAGCAGCCAGCCAGCAGTCAGTCAGTCAGTCAGTCAGTCAGTCAGCAGCCAGCCAGCAGTCAGTCAGTCAGCAGCCAGTAGTCAGCCAGTAGTCAGTCAGTCAGCCGTCAGCAGCCAGCCAGCCAGCAGTCAGTCAGTCAGCAGCCAGCCAGCAGTCAGTCAGTCAGTCAGTCAGTCAGTCAGTCAGTCAGCAGCCAGCCAGCAGTCAGTCAGTCAGTCAGTCAGCAGACAGCCAGCAGTCAGTCAGCAGCCAGCCAGCAGTCAGTCAGTCAGTCAGTCAGCAGACAGCCAGCAGTCACAGAGTCCCACCGGCTGTGTGTGACTGGGGCAGTAAGACTAGCTGCTGCCTGCCTGTTGCTGCTTGCTGCCTGCTTGCTGCCTGCTGCGGCTTACTGAACACTAGAGTAACTGTCAGTGAGGGAGGGGGGACAGAGAGCCGCTGCCTACCGCTCCCACTCCGACGCGGTGGTGAAGTCGGTGATCTCGAACACTTCGGACTCGGGCTGGAAGAAGAGGGCAGAGTTTAGAGAGCACTGTGGGGGCTCAGACAGCTGACACACACTGTGGGGGGAGCTGGAAACACTCACATCACTGTCGGCCGCCATGTTGATGTCCTGTTTTCCTTTTCCTTCTTCTTCTCTTGCTGCTTTAGAGGGCAGCTGTGAACCAGCTAGAAGGCACATACCGCCACCTGCTGTGCAGGAGTGTGTACAGCCCTGCTCCCTCCTACAGGGACGGGCTGTGGGTGGGACCCTTTGACCCCCCCCCTGCCTGGCCTCGGTTCACCTCCACAGTCCCCTGCAGTGCCCACATATTACCTGGACAGGCACTCCCAGAACCTCCTCACAACCTTTGGTAACATGACAGAAACCACAGGGGACCAGAGTGCACACTACCCAAAATGTAAAAAATAAAACAATAACGGCTACTTTTATTTTGAAAAAAGATAGATTTAGATTTTCTTTTTCTTATAAATTTCACATTTCTTAATGAATATTAATTTTCTTTTCTTCTCCATTTAATATTAAGGAGTAAGAAAATAAAATGATGTCTAGAATTATTCCAGTGGCATGTAGTTGTGGTCGATCATCCTCCACATTTGACGATTTCTGTGTTGCTGCTGTTACTTCAGGTCATGAAACAGTGAACATAAATCAGTGAAATATCTTAAAGAGCTCATAGTACCGTACAGTACCGCTCCCAGACTGCAGGCCTACTGGTGGTTCCTAAAGTCCTCTAAAGTAGTGATGGAGCCAGAGCTTTCAGCTATCAGACTCCTCTCCTGTGGAATCTCCTTCCAGTTTGGGTTTTGGGGGCAGACACCCTCTCTACATTTAAGAGTAGACTAAAAACCTTCCTTTTTGATAAAGCCTATAGTTTAGGGCTGGCTCAGGCCTTGGACCAGCCCCTACTTATGCTGTAACAGGCTTAGACTGCTGGGGGACTCCCATGATGCACTGGGCTCCTCTCTCCTCCTCTTCCTCTCCATCCTGATGCTTCATGTCTCTTTAATGTCTGTTACTAACTTGGTATCTTCCCTGCAGCCTTTCTGTGCTTTTCTCATCCCTCAGCTTCCTGTGGATCCTGGTCCTGGTTCTCCTGCTGTGGTTCTCTGGTTCCTGTGGATCCTGGTCCTGGTTCTCCTGCTGTGGTTCTCTGGTTCCTGTGGATCCTGGTCCTGGTTCTCCTGCTGTGGTTCTCAGGTTCCTGTGGATCCTGGTCCTGGGTCTCCTGCTGTGGTTCTCTGGTTCCTGTGGATCCTGGTCCTGGTTCTCCTGCTGTGGTTCTCAGGTTCCTGTGGATCCTGGTCCTGGTTCTCCTGCTGTGGTTCTCTGGTTCCTGTGGATCCTGGTCCTGGTTCTCCTGCTGTGGTTCTCAGGTTCCTGAGGATCCTGGTCCTGGTTCTCCTGCTGTGGTTCTCAGGTTCCTGAGGATCCTGGTCCTGGTTCTCCAGCTGTGGTTGTCTGGCTTCATGATCTTAATTAAAGAGTTTGGTCTAGACCTGCTCTTTATGGAAAGAATCTTGAGATAACGCTGTTATGAATTGGCTCTCTATAAATAAAGATTGATTGATTGAACAGGCAGACGAGCTGACAGATTCTAGACTCTGACAGACTGTTGGATGTGGCAGATATCAGGAGTCAGGTGAGGAACTGGAGCACGTTCATGAGCAGAACAGCCTCAGTGTTCTGTAAAGGTTCAGGACGTCTGTCACCTGTCGAGAACTTTTGGAAACATGATGTGGCTCAAGGACACACATTCTTCACTCAAGTAAAAGTAAAACTTCTTTACTCTAGTTAATGTGAAAAAGTATGGGCCGTGAAACATACTCAACATACTATCTATCTATCTATCTATCTATCTATCTATCTATCTATCTATCTATCTATCTATCTATCTATCTATCACCTGTCATTAATAATGGATGGATTGAACCACTTGGAAGCTTCTTTCATAAGAACAGGCTGTGTGGCCATTCACATGCAGTCAAAGTCATTCAGAGTCAACTAGCTGACAGAAAAGGGTTTTATTCCAAAGGAATGCCAGAGTAAAAGTGAGGGGGTGTAGTAGGAGTAAAAAATTGTTAAAAACATTCAGTGAGTCCACTGATCACTTTTACACATACACATACCATTTAACATGTACCAGAAAACACACACCTGTATGTTGGCAATACAAATCTAAAAAGGGAAAAAAAGGAATGTGCATATTATTCTTATTAGCAGACAAAATAAGTCAGGAAACACAAAACATACATAAGATATCACGAACATATTCCAAAGAACTTAAAACAGTGGAATGTGGATTAACCTCAAAAGGCATATGAATGTTTAGGCTGTCGGAGAGGCGTGAACTGATTGGGTGCAGATGTCTCCACAAACGTCCACAGGACCTACACAAACAGGTAGAGTGCCAGGTCTTTAGTGTGGAGATGCTGGGCCAGGTTCTGAATGCGACACAGGCGGACGTTCTGGGCGTCTCCTGCACTGTACACTCTGAATATGTGGTACCGCTCCTTCTCCTTCAGTGCAAAGTCCAGCTCATTGGCAGAGAGGTGGATGAATGACTTCTCTTTCTTCAGGGTTGACTTCACTTCCACGTACACCACCCCCCGCTCTGCTGCAGCTTCAAAGGTGAGCCTAAAATCATAGGGCTGACCGCTCTCTCCGCTTTGATTGCACCACAAGACGTGTGTGGGCCGTCCGGGGTCGCCGCTATCTCTCCAGTGGCACAGGAAAGAGTTGACCAGCTGCTCCCCCCACTCGCCAATCGCTACCACGTCCATTGTGTCGTCGGATAACACCACCTACACAAGCATAGGACACTTTTACAATCTTATTAGCAGTCAACCGCTGAGAGACAATCACGTGGTGAATGTACTGACCGTGGTGGGTCTCTGGCAGGTGAGCTCCATGTCCTCCAACGTGGCCTGTGGAGGCTGGACTTTGTTCCAGAGAGGGAAGTCCAGGTTTAGAGGAGGACGCTGAGTCTCTGCTGCAGTACCCTGAAACATGCTGGAAAGCACCATGGCCTCAGGGACGACGCTGTCAGAGACAAAGGAAGAACGAGTTTAGGGAGGAGAGCGAGAAGGACAAGCAGGAGGAACTGGGATTCTGGACGTCTTTAACAGTAGGAGTCAACATTAGTGTTTCAGGTTGAGAAGAAGGAGCGTACAGGCTGCTTGCAGCGGCTTGGTCACTGGCTGTCTCAGCAGGACGTGCAGATGGAGGACTGGGAGCCGGTGGTTGGTCACACTCTCGCTCTTTCAGTGCTAGACAGATAGACAGAACCAAACGGACCAATGAACACAGGATGTATATGTGATGGGACATCTTTCAAAGTTTTCGTTTGTGTCACTGTGTCTTTATTAGAACACTGAGAGTCAATCATAATGCACAGTGCACTTTATGACTGCTGCTGTTGGTTCAGGTGTGCAAATCACATCTATTTAGGCTCTTTATCTAAATTCTTACATTTTGCCTTGTTATAACTTGCTTAGTTTGTATTGTTAGAGTTTGTTACAGTTCACAAGAAGAAGAAGAATTTCATTGTGCAGTGTAACTGTCTGGCTGTCTGTGCACGTGATAATAAACATCTTGAATCTTGAATAAATGACCAACAAACAAAAAAGATAGACCAAAGATAAAATGAAGCTAATAATACCCTCCAAATATTAGTAACAGTAAATTAGTAATTAGTAAATAAAACAGTCAAGTAGTGAATTAGGACACAGAAGCTTGTTGGGTGTGTAACCTGGAGGGCGTGGTGTGCTGGAGGTCACGGCAGCAGGAGTGACTTGGTCTGGATGGCTGAGGACTCTCTGGAGGCCAGCCTGGTCTGTGGGTCTGCTGCTGCTGACACTCTGGAGGTTTCCTTTAGGGGCCCTGTCCCTTTCTGGGTCTGTGTCTTTATGCCCAGCAGGAGGCGGCCACATCTTCATGACAGCTTCGACCGCACCGCCATCTGCATGAGCTGCTGGCACACAAGAATTATGGGAAATGAAATATCCAGTTTCCCCTTGTGAAGAAATAAACACGCTGAAACAACTGTCTCCTTCTCAGTGTACCTGTGCGACTGCCTTCTGTGTTCAGTATGGATGAACGAGGAGGCCAGCACATCAGCGTCTGGCCCCCATCCTCATGTGCAGGACGAGGTGGCTCCTCTGGGGAGCTGATGGAGGAGTAGCTCCTTGACAGCACTGTTTAAGAGTTGACACCAAAGGAGAGAAGTAAGATGACACCTGTTCCAGTCATGTTTTGCCATTCAAACAGATTTGTAATGAAAAAGTCTTTTGATCAATATTGTGGATGTAAGTGTGTGTGTGTGTGTGTGTGTGTGTGTGCGTGCTCTCTGCTGCAGTAAGGGGATCTGCTCCTCTCAGTCTGTGAGCTCTGACAACAGCTGCTCTTTTCTATCGTGACATTTCATCATCATGAGGACCTGACTGAGAGTGAGTGGAATACAGCTACAGGAGAGAAACACCTGTTTTTGCTGATGCAGTTTTAACCTTACAGCCACTGAAATGGCCATGAGGTCCATGAGGTCCATGAGTGATGCTGAGGAGTTCAGCTTGTGTTGTGAAGTAGGAAGAAAGACACTGAGAATAGACTCTATGTCCTTTGTCTGCTGTAACTCCGCCTGCACGCCCCCCGTACCTCTGTCCATGTTCATCTCTGGCTTGGGGGGCTCTGGGACCTCCCACAGCTCCTCCTCACTTGGCAGCTCTTTGATGTCCTCCTTGAGCAAGAATCTCCTCAGGGATCCTGCTTCCTACACACATCGACAGAGTTCATGACTGTGGCGACAGCATGTGGCAAAGCTGAGATCTAATCCTGGTGTTACATGTGTTTAATGTTAAAGGCTTCATTCTTTCCACAAATAGTGACAATTCATTATTCAGTCCACAAAACTTGGCTTGCTTTTCCACAGTGAAGTGAAGATTAACATGCAGCGCTGGTCCACTAAACTCAGATTCTCTTGTCAACAGAGAAAGTGGCATTTGTTCCCCACCATGTTGCTTAAGAGATGTCTTACCTTGTTAAAATGTTGATGGCCTAACTAACCTGTACTTCCAGGGACTAAGCACATATAATAGGTCACGAGGCAGATCTGTATCCGACTTGGCATACCTCCATCTGTCTGACTGCTATCCAGGTATATCAAATGGTGAATAGATTGTACTGTACAGCCCCTTTCTAGTCGTTTTGACCACTCAAAGCGCTTCAACACTACATTCACACACCATTCATACACTGATGGAAGTTGCCCAAACTGCCGTCAGGAGGAACTTAAGTGGGGAACATTCAAACCGAAGCTGTGCTTCAGGAGCAATTTGGGCTTCAGTGTCTTGGCAAAGGATACTTGGACATGTGAAGTGGAGGAGCCGGGGATCGAACCACCGATCTTCTGATTTGTGGACAACCCAGTTAAACAGTATTCACTTCAGAATCACATCCAAATCCAAAACTAGAACTTTAAAGTAAGCTGTGTGTATTCCACATTTCAATATGGACTACATATTGCAGCTGGGTTATGCTGCATGTCTCCAAGAAGCTGCTGCACAAAGAAAACCACACAAGATGAGGCACTGAACAGAGCGAATCACAGCGGAGGCCTGATGTGATCCTTGCTAAGCTTTAATCGCTCTGAGGCAGCCGCTGCTTCACCGCTCCACAGAGATGAAGTTGTAGCCACAGCTGTGGCAGGCGTGGTAAGTGTGTGTGTGGCTCAGAGGTACAGTGGGTCGTCCCTCAGTTGGAAGGATGAAGGTTCGATCCCCCACTCCTATGAGTCTGCATGTCCTTGGGCACGACACTGAACCCCAACTTGCTCCAAATACAAATACAGACCATTCATTTACCATAGAAAAGACAGGAGAACAGGATGAAGACCGTGATCCTTTACACTGCTTTGGGATCAGTGATCAATGTTTGAAGGGGTAATGTATCACTTACATTGAGAGAGGTTGTCAGGCCACTCAGGAAATGTGTCAGCTCTTTCCTGTGGCTGCTCTCTGTGCAGAACAGTTTCACCAGCTCCCTGAAAGAGACACACACACACACACACAGAGGATTAAGAGGCATCCCTTGTAAGCATGCAACACGTAACACATATAGGAGGGAATATCATATGAACTTTACAACAATTCCTTTATTTATGCTTTATAAGGCTGGACAGGACCATGTCCAAGTGAATGAATATCTCCCTCCAACAATATGTAGTCAGAAGAGACATAAAGTCATAAAATAGTTAAGAAGTTCAAATACAGGAATAAAATACAATTTACAGTATCAGTCATAAGTTTGGACACACCTTCTCATTCATTTTTCTGTATTTGTATAATTTTCTACTTTGTAGATTAATATTAAAGACATCAAAACTATGAAGGAACACATATGGAGATATGTATCAAACAAAAAAGTGTTAAAAAACTGTGTGTTTTAGTTTTTAGATTCTTTAAACTAGACAGCTCCACCATGAAGGCCTGATCCACTCAGCCTCCTCTGAACAGCTGATGCTGAGATGTGTCTGCTACTTGAGCTCTGAAGCATTTCTGTGGCTCTAATCTGAGGTTCTGTTCACTTGTGGTCTCTGAGGCTGGTAACTCTGATGAACTTGTCCTCTGCAGCAGAGCTAACTCTTGGTCTTCCTTTCCTGGGGGGTCCTCATGAGAGGAAGTTCTTGAACTGATCCAGACTGACTGACCTTCATGTCTTTAAGTAGTGATGGACTGTTTCTCTTTACTCAGCTCAGTGGTTCATAATCTGAATCCAAACAGTAGTTGAACAGGACTGTTCTCTGTATAGAACTGTGTACCAACCCGACCTCTGCACAACACTACTGAGGGTCTCAGACACGTTAAGGAAGCTGACTGAGAGAATGCAGAGAGTGTAAAGCTGTCATCAAAGCAAAAGAATCTAAAATATAAAACATTTAGAAAATAATAAAAAGAAAAGAAAACAGTTGAATGAGAAGGTGTGTCCAACCCTTTGACTGATACTGTATATAGAAAAGAACAGGATATAAAACATAATATAACACCGTTATAGGACAAGGTACCATTTAAAATGTGGAATCTTAACTCCAGGGATCTGCCAATACTCATATATTATCATTTATATTATTTATTTATTTTCTGTAAAGAGACATGGGACACGGGGGGCCCTAAGTCGGCTGCTCTAAATGACTACATGAATATAACTTTTTTTAACAATTTTATAATGATATAATTAAAAAATGATCAAATGTTACAGTTTTATAATGTATAGTCATGTGACCAACTCAGTGTGAATATTCCTCTCATATCAGATCAGCATTGCTATTAAAATGTTTTGAATGTTGGACCACATGTTTCTTGTGCTTTGAACAAAGGACTCCCTCTTTGGAAAGCATGCTTGTTTTGATACTTAGTTCCTCAGTTGTTAATCCATCGCACTCTCATGTCAGACAGCTGCCACACAGCTCATTGATCTCCCCTCTATTTTACATATAATCATACTCAATTGCTTCTTCTGAGTAATCACAGTTTTAGATAAACGTGCAACAAGAAGAAAAAAGTAGATTTACTTTAGAGTTCAGGGAAAAGGACTTCAAAAAGGATTCCACCACACACAAACCTGCAGATGTCCAGCTTGGCTGAGAGGTGATCTTTCTGGATGTAAAGCTCCTTCTCATCTTTCAGCAGACAGATGACGTCCTGCACCTCTACCACCACATCCTCACTGTCAGCAGCCCCCAGCTGGTAGCGAATGTACAGCTTACCCACCTGTTCACAATCAAACAACACGTTCACATACACATTGCTGTATTCTGCTTACACTAAGGTGTGTTACATACTAATGAAATAATAATAATAATGTATATTCCTAAGATCACTGTGTATATGGAGGAGTTCGTACAGTTACAGTACAGTACTGTCAAGGGGTTTTCTTAAATATGTGCACACACAGAAATTGAAAAGGAAAGTTCAGAAACCAAACACAAATCAGTGGAGACGAAAGATGGTCATCCAGACATCACATTATGTCCCAGAATGTAGAAGGCAGCCCTGCGCTGACTGCAGAATTAGCTCCTGCCTTTAGGTGCTAAATATACCCACCGTGCAAACTGAGTAACAGGCTGAGTGCAAAGCCAGTCTGATTAGTACTTATTAGGAACTCCCTTCAGGTTTTAACCTGCTCTAAACCAAACAGGTGTGACCTTCTGACCTGTCCAAAACAAAGTCGCTTGATTTTCTCTCCAATGTTGTTGTCTTTGAGCTCTGAATAGACTTCAGCCAGCTCATCGTGGTGGTAGAGGAACCTCTGGATGTAGGGGATCACAGAGCGCACCATGGACTGCATGAGCGGACAGGGCCTCAGGTTCTCAGTCTGAGCCTCAGTCTGGACGCACTCGGACAGCCGACGGATCCCACAGATCTCCAGAAACAAAGATCGGTCCTTCTCGTTGAAGTTGGGAACAGTGTTAGCTCGTTCTCCCAGCACTGTCTGACCTGTCAGCCAATATTACAACATTAGTCAGAATCTACATTTTAGCCTGGGTTCCATTTGTATAGTTTGTATAACTAGGTATAATCAAAATGAATCAAGTACTAATCTAACTTTTGACAACTACATGGAGGAAAAAGACAGCAGCAGCATACCTAAGTTCCCAGTCTTGCTCCTGGGAGCAGTCTTCTTCTCTGCTGGTGGCAGGTTGAGCAGACAGATGTGCTCGTGAGGTTTAAAGACCTTTTCTAGCTCTTTGTTGTCAGCGATCATGGGTTTCCGTGCCAGACTTATCCACTTGTTATCTTTAGTGGGGAAGACCCTCATATCTGACACCATACCTGAGCAGAAAGGACAGCCAGGGTCACATAGACTATAAGAACAGATAATATCAGGTCTTTCCTGTGGTTTTCGCCACTGTCGACTGCTCATTGATCACTGAAGGTGTCCTGTCTAGTTTTCCTGTAAACAGTGTGTATAACAGTAACAGTTGTGTATATCCTGGACTAAATGTATTAATTTCCTCATAAGAAAGCCAATATTTGAAATATTTTGAATCCTGCAGTGTTGACATCCATGTTTAGCAGCCTTCTCCTTCGCTGCCTTTGATAAGCAGAATGACATGAAACTCTTATCTGGACTGGCAGTCAGGTTGTACAACCAGTGTATACGCTGTGACCTACAACTCCTGCTCCACTTTTAGCCTGTAGTAGTTTATATTTTGGTAAATTAGCTGCTTTTAAAGTATGTTGATTCCTCTTTGCAATGAGCCCATGGACGTTAAAGTAAAAACAAGCATCTTTCTTTCCTGTGATTTCAATGTGGATCTGTGGACATCTAATCACAACAGATATCTGACCTGCTTGGAAAGTGTTTGTCATTCATATAAAGGTCAAAATAAAAGATTGTGGCCATCTAAGCTGCGTTAATGTCCTTCATGAGCTGTGTCACGATCACTGCTGCAGCTCCAGCTGCTGACTGTGTTGGTGAGCAACCAGCAAACTACAATAGCTAACTTTGTGTTGTGTTCCGAACATTGATATGCTAAATTCTCACTCACACACCTTCATGAGTCCCTGATTACATTAGTAGAAAAGTTGTCTGTGCTGCTGCCACACCTCTAAACCGCTGCACTGTAGATGATACAGTCAGCTGTCTGACTGCTTTCACTCTCCAATGTAAAGTCATTCCAGACTTACTCACCCTTCAAAGTAGAGCAGTAACTGGGATTGACTTTGGGCTGAGGGACGTTTTCCTGGTCACCACCTACTGGAATACACTTTTGAGCTGTTGAAAATAGAGGGACATCAGATATGTATATACGTGTGTGTGTACAAGTATACCAGATAAAACATTACATTGTGCTACATTAGATGTCAGGGCACAGAGGGAGGATGGAACAAGTCAAGCTAGTCAAGAGGGAAACAGGAAGGTGATGAGCAGAGAGATAATGGGTAGATGGGTAGATGGGACATTCAGAATGGAGTGTGTGGCTCACTAATGAAACTTACCAAGTCTGGCATAGAGCACCGACACATCCTGTAGCACTTCAGCAGTTGGTATGGGAGATGATGAGCAGATCAGTTCCAACAAACCCACATACTGCTTCATACTGGGAGTGGGATCCACATTCAGCAGCTATACAGAGGATATATCACAGACGCACACATAGTGTACATTAGTAATGGTGGCGGTCTACAGCACCACCAGCAGGACGTGAGTGTTACTTCCAGGGCCAAAGTGTACATCAGAGAGTTTCACCAGAGTCCAATTCCTTGTTTGCCTGTTCAAACTTGGCCAATAAAGTTGATTCTGATTCTGATTCTGATCAGTAACTAAATACATTAGAGGTTATGTCTCTGTCCATGACTAGCATATCTACTGAGTGCAGGCTGGTACTAGATGCTACTCTATCATATAAGTTTAGGCTGGCATTAACATTGATCGGGGAAGTTTACCCCCCAAACCCCAGAAACACATGTAAGATTGTAACATCTTTCTCTTGCAAAAGTGAAAACATGCCATTTTAAAATTATGAACAAGCTAAACCACAAAATAACAGTGTGAGCTGTCACCAAAAGTGACACAGGATATTTTCAGGAAAACAGTAAGTGAGCAGCATACTCTTGTGAAGAAGGCTTTCATGCCTTCCAGCTGGCTGTAGAAGGGAGCCAGGACTTTGGGCTCCTGGACAGAGCTGTCTGGTCCATGAGTAAGGGCTTTGTACCGCTGGAACATTCCTGTCGGGTCACTCCAGCACACCTCCTTCAGGTGGTAGAAACGTCCTGAACACCAGTCATCATTTCGCCTGGGGGGCAAAGTTTGATTAAAGTTTGACATTGAACTTAAGCGTGCTGATACAGAGGACAACGTACCTGTTGTACTCTATGAAGACAGCAGGGGTGTGCTGGAACAGCTCCTTCAGGCTGTTCTGGGGACAGTTCATATGCAGATAGTTGTAGACACTGTAGATGTGCTGAACTGTGGAAGTAAAATTTGCCCCCTCTGACTCGCCCTCAGGTGGTCTCTGCTCCTGGTTATCTGTTTCTGACTTGACGCACCACTTTTTCAGGTAGTTAATCAGATCATCCACTGAGATACTTTGTCTCATTCCTAAAAGAGGGAAAACTTTGTCTATTATGTAACTCAAAATAATCAGTAGCAACTCTAACCAATAACCACAGCTGTGGACAACAGAGACCTCCACCACGACAGATTTTACCTAGAGCTCTGCTAAACTCGCTGGGGTTGATGTCCACGTAATAGACATGAGTCCCGAGTAGGCTGGTGACATCAGAGGAGGCAAGGTAGACTGAGTTTGGACAGAGGTACTTTCTCTCTTGCTTTTCTCCTTCCAGTGGGCGATACGCTGGCACCCATTCAAGACAGCACAAGAAGTGGTAGAAGGAGGACTTGGTGCTTCTGATGGGTTGCCCATCACCGTCAAATACCTGAGCTGTGAGGAACTGAGAATAGCCGTGTCTGGAGGGATGGGAAAGGTGATAATAAATATATATGATCGTACAACTTCAGGGATCCTATGACTACAATGCATGGATGACAAGACCTAGTGACTAGCACCCATACAGCATCCAGCAGCACAGCATGTGTTTAGTGATCACAGTTAAAAGCACTGAGAAAATCATCTTTGC
Organism: Pempheris klunzingeri; assembly: GCF_042242105.1. NCBI lineage: Eukaryota > Metazoa > Chordata > Actinopteri > Acropomatiformes > Pempheridae > Pempheris > Pempheris klunzingeri. The sequence continues at coordinate 19,913,921 of NC_092031.1, forward strand.
GATCTAATGAAAACTCTACTTGTGTTAAATTGACCAGTGTAATAGATGACATTTATGTTCCACATGTGCCTACAGAGCTATGGTTGAATTTGCTTTCTGTTTTAATACGCAGCCAACCCAGATCAGTGTTTCCCTACCTTCCCTTTAGTCTGGTGTATTATCCTGTAAGTATTAAAATTATGGATGTATAGATTTTGTTTGTTACAATATATGGTCATGTAGCCTGAACTGGCCTACCCCTACAGCCCTTAACCTAACCATTATCTCCGAGCATATGGTTTCCTAAACATAACTGACACACAGTGAATGCACCTGAAATTCTGAAGAGATTCTTCAATAGACAGAACATGATAAAGGAGAGGAAATATGTAAGAGAGTGTGTGTCCATGTGTGTGTTACCCAGTATCCCAGTTGGTCTCCAGCAGTTCCAGCAAGGCCCTTCTCTGCTGCAGGAGGAGAGAGCCGGGCAGCTGGGCTGTGGCCAAGGCGTGAAACTCCTCACAGGGGTAGTCGTCAAGCACGCAGCCCTCTTCCAAATGTTGGTACCACATTGTACTTTCCACCGCCCAGGGACTGGACGCCTGGAGAAAGAGCAGGGGAGGAAGCTTAAAACGAAACACATACTGTTGCTGAACTAGTAGGACAGGCCTTTGAGGCTTTAAGCTGCAGCCACATCATGTGGGGATAACTGTGTGATAACAACTTGACAGGTAATAGTGCTAATTTTGAAACTTTCACCTGCACCTGAAGCATCTTAGATGAAACAATTGAAGTTTTCACACACACCACTTTTTACAAACTTGAGTGGAATAATTTTCTTCTCTCTGGCACATGTAGGTCATCTAAGGCCTAACCACAAAATTGGATCACATTACACTAGGGCTGTTCACGTGGCAGCATTTAAAAGCAGACCAAAATCTGAGATGCATGAAGAAACTCATCTCTAATTGGTCAGAATTTCCATACAGGAAAACTCCCGGAAGCAAATCAGTCAGGGCCAATGTTCATATGTTGTTTTTCTGAGTGCCGGCGTCTTTTTTCAATTATTCCCAATGAGGAGAGAGAATATGCAGCCACCAAGAGAAAAACCCTGCACCTAGCATCTTCACCTTTTTTGTACAGCTGCTCACTTTCTAATCTCACACTGAGTGGATGACTATGTGGCTGATCTTGGCCCTGATGATAGTTTCTAGTATTGTGTGCTGCTTGCACACCAGACAGTTTGAAAACGAGGTGCAGCTGAAAAATAGTGAGTTGATGCTTTGGACTCGCTGAGGGCACATATCACTTCCCCCTCTTTATCAGGTCGGCTGGGTCAGTTCCACTTTTTAAAAAACTTTTAAAAAACTCACATGTAACTCTAATTAGTTAACTAATTAGTTGTATTTGTCCTGCAGCTTTGTTTCCTTTTTGTGCCCCTGTTTCTGTTGTTATATTGTATTTTAATTGCTGTTACTGCCTCTCATTTCTTTTTATTTAATTCAATACGATCAGTGAAGCACTTTGGAACAGCATGAGTTTAATGATTCCTGAGCAGCTGAGGTAACAGTTCAGGGATTTCCTCCTCACCAGATCTTTGGCAGTGAGTGTCTGTCTCTCTTTGCGGATGATGAGACCGTCTCTGACTCCCAGTCTGCTAAACAGCTCTCTCCATCCTGCTACATCATTGTCTGTCTGCACATAGCAGGGACTCAGCAAGACCCAGTCGCAACCTGATGGGGAAAAAAGTAAACCAGTAAAGTAGACCAATAAAGAAATACTGTATGAATCATGTAAGACACATAACTCTGGCTAACAGTGGAACAGTAAACAGGTAAAGAAGGGCTGAAGTCCAATGTTTAGCCTTTGATATCAGTTGATCATTCAAATCAGGTGGAACATGAGTGGAATTAGTCAAATCTCACAGGGAACATGCTCCACTGCTTCATGGCCAGAAGATATTCTGCTGCACTGCTTGTCCAATCCAAACAGAACCCCTATGGCTCATCTGTTTATGTAAGGGAACTGCCAAGGCTATCTAAAAGATTAGTATGAAAGCTGATATTTCACAGTAACCGACTTTGAGCTGAAACCTTTAGTTAAGTAACTGACTCATCGATAAACTGAAAATAACTGGCACCCATTTTGATAATCTAGTATGGATCAGTGATGAATTAATGAATGTGCACAGAACATAACATGTCATCAGCTCATCTGTAGCCTATTAGGGCTCAGTGGTAGAGTGGGTCGTCCCTCAATCAGAAGGTCGGGGGTTCGATCCCCAGCTCCTATGGGTCAGCATGTCCAAGTGTCCTTGGGCAAGACACTGAACCCCAACTTGCTCCTGAAGCAGCTTCAGCGTGTGAATGAGTATGAAAGAATCTCCTCCAAATTACATCCCTCCTGTATGAATGATGTGTGAATGGGTGAATGAGGATGTGATGTAAAGCGCTTTAAGTAGTTGAAATAACTAGAAAGGAGCTATACAAATACAGACCATTTATTAGACATTTGGTGAAATGTTGTAATTAGTGTATGAATTATTGAGTTATGGCTCACAGTGACCCTTCATCACCAAAATGTCATCAGTTTATCCTTCAGTCCAAGTGGATATTTGGGCCAAATTTGAAGAAATTCCCTCAAGACATTCCTGAGATGTTGAGTTCACAAGAGTGGGATGGATGTACAACATATGGAAGCCTGAAAACGCGTCCAGCCACAGCTGCCAGTGTGAAGGTTCACAAATGTATTTCTGATATTCCTTGTTTACATTACATCATACATGGAGAAGGAATCAACAAATATATTCAATGAAAAGGATTTATCAAAAACATGTGTGTCATGTGTGGGCCAACATGGATGCAGAAAAATAGTTGGAGAAGTACAGAGTTAATGTTCAATTGTACCCTTTAACAGAAAAGGTGCATGTGTCAGTGTGTCACTATTAAGAACGGTGGGTTTCTCCTTACCAGGCAGCTTCTTTGGCAGGTTGGTGTTGCCGTACTCTTCTGAGAAGTGCACCTTATCAGTGCAGGGGCACAGCAGCCCCATGTTGGTCAGGACGGGCACTGCTGTGTCTGAGTACTCGTGGCTGGAGGAGGAATGTAGCTTGATGAAAACCAAGTAGCTCACTACCACTTCCTCTGGCTTTGACTGGTGGTGAAATCAGAGGAGAATAATGGGGTCACAGAAAGAAAGAAAGAAAGAAAGAAAGATATTTAAGTATGATGTCAATACTTTTTTAAACATCAAACTTGAAAGTTATCAAGTATAAACAGTACGGTACCTTCCATCTGTTGCTCTTCAACAACGGATAGATGTGCTGCTCCAGTAGCTCCTGAGGCTCCAGTTCATGGACTCCGATTCGTCTCAGCAGCTCCCGGACCTGCTGACTTTCCAGAGGCTCCACGCAGCTCAGCAGAGAGGGGTGAACGACATTAACATCCTTGTACAATGCAGACAGAGGTCCTGTTGAGATGGAATGATGAGAGAAAAGCTGGATTAACATCACCATACCTAAAATAACACTTCCCTGACAAATATTTCACTTGAAATCTATCTATCTATCTATCTATCTATCTATCTATCTATCTATCTATCTATCTATCTATCTATCTATAGACATTACTGCTACCTCTAACTACAATTTACTACAATATACTGTCACTGAATAAGTTGAAGACATAAATGCAGTATTATGTAATTGGAATAAAGTACATGCTGAAGTGAAATTACCTGTCTGAGCTTTAGCTGCCTTTTTTTTGGTCTTGGTTTCCTCCATTGGAAAGAACACTCCCTCCCCGCTCAGTGCCACCACACGGCCATCAGCCAGGGGGATTATGGGTAGATCTCTGAGGGTTTGCAGGATGGAATCTGTCTCTCCGTAGCCGTGCTCCAGAGCACGGAAGTTGCAAACCAGCAGCCGGGCCAGCTGACGCAGGCCGCCATCTGGAAAAGAGTTGGTGTCAAAGATTTACAAAATTTTACATTACACAGAAAAGACTCGAGTGAATCCAGTATCCAGTGAATGCACACCTGTCTGTGCATAATATTTAAAAAATCTAATTTAAATTAGAATTTAAAAGAATGATGAAGATCTATTTTATTTTCCTGAATAATTTATCAGTAAAAGGAAGAAGTTAATGTCCGACAATAATGAAGCAAACTGCACTAGTGCATTGATTAGCAAATATTCCAATTCCAACAGTGAACACTGCTGTAACATTCACAGCCTCTTCTGGTGTCAGCATACATGGAATGATGGTACATCTCATACAGCATACACTGCATTCTGTCAGCAGTTATGATCCACTGTGCTGTGCCATCATTTGAAGTGACTTTCCATCACAATTGTCTCCACCCATCTTTCTTCCAAACACACACTAGCTGCACACACCTGAATGGATGCCTTTCACTCTCAACAGCTCCTTGGCCATGGCTGTGGTTACCGTGGTAACATCAGATCCCTGCAGGTGTCTGACTCCTAGGTGGGTGAGCAGAGAGGCGGGTGCAGCATGGCTCACACCCGGATGGAGATAGGACAAAGACAGATGCCTTTGTAGCTCGTCTCCGCCAATCACTTCACGGATCACGCTGTCCTGACAGACGGCCACTTGGGATGGCAGCTTGTACTCAACCTTAACATCTAGGAGAGAAAGCACAGGGACGAGCATTTAAAGGGTTATACACATGGTTTTCAAATTCTAGTATGCCAGTGCTGAACTCATACAGTAGCATTGGCCTACAAGAAACAGGTTTTTTGTCCTGTTCTGGTGATTTAATGGCTTGAAAGGGTCGAACTAGTTTTTTACGTGTGAGTAATACCTGAGTTTAGTGTAGGCAGGAAGGCCTTGCCCTTGAGCAGCTGAATAATCTTCCCAGCAACAGGCTTGAAGAAGTCCAACACCTCGTCAGGCAGGGGAACAAATTGTAGGAACTGGCAGAGGCCCTTCAGCCCCCTGAACTCTGGGTGATCCTGGAATAAGGAGAAAGACACTGGTTTAAAGGTAGACAACATCCAAGGACTGAGGAGTGATGTTACTTGTTATTATCACACACTGAAGCTGCTTCAGAAGCAAGGTGGGGTTCAGTATCTTGCCCAAGGACACTTGGACATGCTGACTTACAGGAGCCGGGGATCGAATCGCCGGCCTGCTCCCCCACTTACATACAGTCAATGTACCAATCTTTGAACAGTTTTAGTGAGTTCACATGAGAGCTCTGGCTAGAGACAGACTAATTATATCATTAATCTCCTCTTGTCCTTGTTAGTATCCTGTTTCATACCACCAGTTTGCTGTATTCTCTTTGTATCTTTCATTCTAGCTTTCCAGGTAGGTATCGTTTGCTCAGTTGTGGTTATAGTGAACTGTTTCTGACAGCCTTCAAATACTGTGTTGTCTTACGGTGAAGACATCCATGGCCTGGAGGAAAAGCTGTGGTATCTCAGATCGAAGCCACTGGTTCCATGAGCTGTCTCTATCAACATCCTCACGAGAGGAAGGGATGTCAAAGTCACCTGAAGAAGATTGAGTAAGTTGAGTAAGATTTCTGAGTAAGACTTCTTCTTCATTCCATCAATTGTGTGTCCATGAACAATCATTTCAAACTCCATTCTGACCTTGGATGATGAAACGAAAGCCAAAGCTTCGAAGGGGCAGGTAAGCAAACACCGGCTGTTTCTGTGGCTGGCATACAGTGTCACTTCCTGTGGTGTTGCCGTCAAGCTGGAAAGCCAGGGCAAGCTCAGTGGACTCAACATCTTCTTTGATCTGAAGGAGAAACAGATCAATGTCGGAAAAGATGATTCAGCTCAGAAACAAACGTACTTTGACTGAAATGGATCTTGTGCCTGTGGAATCGCTGGGAAACTCATTTTCTATTACTCTGCTTTATTCCTTCTCTTACATCATCTAACTGCCTCTGGAACATGGAAGAAGAAATGTAAGTGAAGAAAGAGTAGCAGGGGTATTAACGTGTCTTCACACTGGCATTAAATTGTTTGGTGCCATTTATTGTGTTTGAATCTGGTCATACATTCCTGCCTGGTGTGAGAACCGCAAGTCTGCCCAGTGAGTCAGATAAAGGGACAGACTTTTCTCGAGCAGAACAAAGAGCATTTGTATGGTAGCATGTCAGGGAAATGCAGAGCTGTTCTCAAGGAAGGACGGAACGTAGAAACTGATGTCAACTTCTTGTTCAGAAATCTAGACATCATACGTGTGCCTGAAAATGAAGAACAGAACAGAATGAGATTTTAATGCTAGTGTGTGTGCATTACCTTCTTGGACTGCACTGTAGTTTTGACCACGAGCCATCGCTCAGTGCCCTCAGTGTGCTCCACCTCTAACACATTGTGACTCAAGTCCTTACGGGTCATTGTCACAAGGCGCTTCTCGCTCTGCAGGGACAGACGCAGCAGATGGACTCGATTTAGCTTTAAAAGCTTGACATCACCTATGCGTGTTTGTGCACATGAATGTGAGCAAATGCATTTAGTGCGAGAGCTACTTGATTGTAGATGGTGATGGAGCGCAGGCGGTGCAGAAAGAGCAGCAGGGAGGGGTGCACGTCATGAAACAGATTCTTTGTCTGCTGGTTCTCGGAGCGCAGAGGCAGGCAGATCTTAGTGGTCCAACTTGATAAGAAAACACATGCATTTAGGTAGTTAAAAATTTGGTGGATCAAATGTGTAGCTTGAATGTGTCTTCTCCCATCCAGACCATCTCCACATGTGGTTAGAATCAAACTATTCACTTTAAAGCTGCAATAATCAAATCAGCTGTGTGTTATGCAGAGAATTGTCAACACATTTTTAGTTCTTCTCAGCTCTGTGAAGCATTTTAGCATCTTTCACCTCACTGTTTTGGTTTTACGGCTCACAGCTACACTGTTTCGCTTCACTCTTGTTCTCGGCGACTAGTTAACAGCCAAATAGCTCTGACAGACCCACGGTACACCACCATAGTAGTTTACAGTAGTGGAGCATTCAGCAGCTAAAGAGCCAGATATTCAGCCAGGAGTTGATGGAGACCAAAACTGAGAAGAACATGTATTCCTTCAGCCATTGGATAGATAAATGTAAGCACTCTCATAGGAGTGTGTTGTATTTGGCAGGATGCATCGGTGTCCTGCATCACCTTGTCGAGGTTTGTTCTGCAACAATGACTAGCTCACTGTAAATCATCCTTTGCTTATTTCACACATGACATCACAGAAAGAAAACCACAGGTGTCAATAATAAGATGATGGCTGAATTACATCCAGCTGTTTCAGTTTCAGGGTCCTGAAACTGTCGTCTGCCATCTTTTATATTACCAGTGATGGCTGTGCTTTTCCTACTATGCCAGGTCTGCTGGGAGAAAGGCCTGCTGTGTCTGAGTCATCCAACCTGTGCTGATTTATGTCCTTCAGCTGTGTGTCCAGAGGCTTCTCATCATCAGTCCAGTGAGGGAGGATGTATCCCATGGGGCCACAAGTCTTGTCAAAGCGCAAGTGGAAGCCATTGGAGTGAATCTCAGGAGCGTCTGTGACTCTAAACACTGACTTGAAGCCGATGCCTTTTTGTCCTGTGATGAGTGGAGCAATCAGAATCAATGATAGACCATGTTCAGAAAAGGTCACACATTCAGTACATCGTGAGGTGACAAAAGCTTGATCTCCTTAAAGGCAGCATGTGCATTTTACCTATGTATCCATATTTGTGTTTGCCCTTGGTGCTGCGACCCACGTCACAGATGGCCCTGATGTTCTTTTCCTGGAAGCCGGTCTCATTGTTGAGAACAGTGATGCTGTCTCTCTCCACCACAAAGGCCAGCGCTGGAATGACACCAGTCTCTGATGGATAACTGTTGTCATCAGCATTCTGAATAATGTAAAGAATAAGTCAGAGACACATTTCAGATTTTACTACAAGAGCCAACTTCACAGTGAATCAAAATCTCAAGGGGGTTTTTACTTTTACACAATATCAATCATAATATGACCTATCAATCATAATATGACATAATATATCAGCTTATAATGGTGCAATATTTCTGTACTTTCACTTACAATAAATGAACACCAAAGAGTCAGCACAACCTTTTTCATGCATTGTAACACCATCATCCCATTTCAGTGTCTGATAAACCTTTATGATTTTATTCAATAACATTTTGCTTGCAGTGCAAGTGCAGTGCTTAAGATTTAGTGGCATCTAGCAGTGAGGTTGCAGATCACCCTTCCCTTTTGAAGCATGTAAAGAAGCTATGGTGGCTGACAAGGATGCAGCCAGCCTCCCTTTGCATCTTCTTTTGCTAAATAATAAAAGCGATCCTCCATTTGTCACATCGCAAAATGGTCTGCCTCCACTTTTCTCTTCGTCTTCCACCTGGTCCACTTACGCACAACGCGAAAACACAAAAGGCCCTGTTTGTCTGCTCTGGGCTACTGTAGTGGCGGTGCAACATGGCAGACTCTAAAGTGCTCACTCTAAGCTGACCAAAAACATCAACTCTTAATTTGGTCATTAAATAAATCATAAGTCATAAATATTATATTCAATTTGTGCCAACAGAGTCTCTAAATCTGACACACTGCAGCTTTAAGGGTGTAGATATCATAGATACCACCTGAATGAGTTCCAGGACAAAGTGTGTGTCTTTGCTGTAGAGCTCGGTGGAGAGGCGGTCCAAGCTGCGGCCAAGCCTGTCCTGGTGGACTTGCATCAGCTTCTGGCCTTCAGCATTCAATTCCACACCAACACCAAACTCACTCTTCCTATCAGAAAAAAGGGGGCAGACAAAGAAAGTATAGATCAGCTATACTTTTTGGAAGCCACATTTGGTAAAATGAGTGTAATGGATAGAGCGTGGGTCATTGTAATGGGAGACATTATGAGAACAGACCTGATGTCCTCAATGATGGCTCTCTGGAGATCTAAAGCAGTCACTGGTTGGCAGCTGGCAGCATCCTTCCCATCAGCAACAGACATTTCAGACTGTTCCTCACCTCCTTCAGCTTCACTGCTGACACTTGATGCCTCTCCATTAGGCAGTGAGGTCAACTCATACAGCTCCTCTTCATCCTCTCCCTCCGAAACCTCACCATTGACTAGAAGAAAATATTTAGCCATTAAAAAATAAGAAAAGGAGTGCTATAGCCCTTTACTTAAATGTTGCATTCTTGTGGTATAGTAGTACAAGAGGCCGACAGGTGTAGCACCGCCATCACATCAGTGTCGCCGGCGCCACTTTGGCCCTTGAGCAAGGCCCTTAACCCCCCCCCCCCCCTAAGATCGCTCCCAGGGCGCCTTGTATGGCTGCCCTCTGTTCATATGCATGTGCATGAGTGTGGGGCATGTGTGTGTACATATGATGGGTTAAATACAGAGAACTAATTTCAATTTGTAAAGTGTGCTGTGAAGTATGCTGTACAAAAAATTGACCATTAAAAGGATTGAGATATACTACTTTCAGTCACCTTGATCTAGGTTTTGGCTTAGATGGGAGGAGGCGAAGCTGTTGTCCACACCGTTCTCCTCAAGATATTCATCTTCTCTCATATCTAGAGCTGACAGACTGCTGCTCTCAAAATCTATTAAATTAGACTGAGGTACAAAAAGAAAGAAAGGAAAAAGAGTAATTAAAAAAAGCTGATCCAACAACTAAATCACTGATTACTAAAGGAGAAAACACTGTATGTTAACACACAATACTGTCTGTTAAGAACAAGCATTTAAGCAGTAGGATTGCACTGGTGTTGATACTTGTCACTTTGACCCATTCAATCTGATCTGAGTACAGTCTTTCTGTTTTTTTCTGACTTGTCCTCTGACCTTGGCCTGCTCCATAGTAGCAGGAGGCATGGTGCAGTTTTGGTTCTGTTGTGGGTTCAGCTTTTTCTGGTAGTCTTTGACCCAGTCTGTGATGCCCAGGAGGAGGCCCAGCTGATGCAGACAGTTCATGTGTTTAGGGTCAGACTGGGCCACAGCGATCAGGACCTGTTTAGACTTGGCCTGGCCCAAGACACGGGAAAAAGGCTCCAAAAACACCTGGAAGTCACAATCACACACATTTCTTAATCAGAATACAACAGAAATGCACTTCATCCAGTAATCATACCTTTACACATTTGTAATGCAAGCTATGTTGTAGCAATGCACTGCAAAAACAAACCAGTGAAAAGGAGTTACAATGACAGCTTTAGTCCTGCGTCTACTGTAAAACACAAACTGTACTAAGTCTAAAGTGACCAACCAGCCTGCTGTATTCATCTGACTAGGCTGGCTTGCTGGAAAAGTGTAACTGTAAGAGGGATAGCGCCAGTCACCGTCATCAGTTTAGGTGAGCAGATTTAATTGACAAACTAAAGCTGCCTGATCTTTCTGTCAAGCAGACACTGAAATGCTGCTACAGGTTTGTGTTTGTTTGTTAAAAGCTGAACTGTTTCCTAATTCAACATAGATTATCAAATGCACTGATTAGTTTTCAAATAGACATGTGTGGTCCTAGGATATCAGAACTTGAATCTCTCTTTCCTGTTGGCTTCTTCAGGAGCCTTAGGATGAATTGAACAGCTTACAGTTCGCTCTCACCTTCTTTAAACTAAAATCCAAACAAAGCTCAAACATAACCTCTCTCCAGACGGCATATTATTTGATATTATTTGGGCCAATACAGTGTGACTGACCTGTTGCATCACAGCCTGGCAGGTTCTGGCAGGTATTCGTGTCAAACACGCCAAGAGGAATTTAGCAACTCTGCTCTCTTCAGCCTGGGACAGATCTAAGGAGCACAAACCTTATTTTAGTAATGATGGCACCATCGTGCAGCATTTCAAATGCAAGGCTTTATTTTCATTTGAAACTTTTCCTTGCAATGAAGCGAATTGAACAGCCATCCCTGGTGAATCACTACCTTCTTTGCCCACAGCTTCTGCCAGGGAGCTCTCCATGTGATTGGCCAGGAGGGCTGTGGGGGCATTGACAATGCCATCAGCTACCACCATGGATACAAGGTGACCAGCTGTGCCAATGGGGTCGAGGGCCGTGGCAGCACTGGAGAAATGTTTGTCTCCTGTGTGTGTGGTGATCCTGAGCAGCAGACCTGGTGTCACCTCTAATGCGGCCAGGCCTGTATTAGCTGGGTTGTAAAGTGAATAAAAAGAGTTTGTCATTCACATTTTAGCTCTACATTTTATCATTTGGCAATAACATATCACACAACTCAACTGTTGCATTAAAATGTTTATTTACTACATTTTTTAATCTAGCGGACATGTTTGAGCACCCCATGGCTACGCCTTCCAACAGGTAGAACTGTGTAAAAAACAAATAGAATCTGTTTAAATCAATCAAAGTGTATCCATGATCATGTCGTTAAAACAATATAAAGATAGTTCATTAATTCAGTACCAGTTAATATAGTCTACACTTCCACACCCTGCATAACCAACGGCATTAATCACTTTGGCAGATTAAGACCTCAAAATGCACAGAAAAACAGTGTGTAGCAGCTAAAATCCCCCCCTGCCCCGTCTACATGTTGTGTGGAATGTGTGCCCCACGCTGTTTCTCCTACCTGCATTTCTTTCAATGAAATCTTTGAGGGAACCATGAAGGGGTTTAAAGATCAGCTCCCATTGGCTCCACTCACTTAAATCCTCCAGCAGGGGGCAAGAGAGCAAGCTGGCCAGGGCCTGGGCTTTGGACATCTCCCCAAGGCGCCCCACTGCCTCACACCCAACCTCAGTACTGTCCATGGAGGGGGGGCGTAGAGAAATGAGGACAGAGATGAGGTTGGGCAGACAATGACAGTAGGTTACCTTTAGCTTATTTAGCTTTCTGGCAGATAGAACATTCATTCAGAAGTGACTAAAATGACTCAACACTTGGCTTCATTAAAGGAGCATTCCATCAATTTCACACATGAAGCTAAGTTTACTCATCATGAAAAATATTGTACAGCATGTGAAACCCATTGCATGATATCTTCTGAGGCTTTCCAAAGTTAGAAAAAATAACCCTGATGATGTCATAGTGATGTCATTAGGGTTCTCTTAGCTTGGACTTGAGAAACAGAATTCTCATCTGTCTGTGATAATATACTGCTGACCTCGATTTGACATGTTTGGTAAACAGGGCTGACTCGTAATAGACCTGGCTCAGTCCTCCTCCAACCAGCCCTCTCTGCCGTTGGACCAGGCTAGCCAGCATGCGCAGAGTGCCGTAGCCCAGGTCGCCACTGTCCCGGACCCTGTAGTGGGACCTCAGTGCGAACTCAATGTGGGAGAGCTGGGAGAGGAAGTAGATGTTAGTGTTCCTGTCACCTTGTAGTACATTTATTTTACAGAGAAAGACTATCAATCTAACACTGGACTGCCCTCGCAATTCTCCACATTATTTTTAGGAAGTGTTGATTTCCAAGCAAGAATGAATTGATGAATATTTGATTTCCAAGCAAGAATGAATTGATGAATATTTGTTTGGTATTTTGATTTCCACTTGTGAAAAAGTGCTCACAAGGCTCAGGTTATTTCCTGATCCTACCATAGTGCAGCAGTGGATTGATATAGTAAATGATACTCATGTTATGGAAAACCTAGCTGATTTTTATTTGATACTGATACTGATATACTTTTTACTGCTCCTAGGTGCACAATTTCAAAGTTCTTCAACTTAAAAAGGAGCAGGGGAAACAAGACTGCTTATTTTAATGTGTTGAGATACATTTTGCTGTCCCAAAATTAAGAATTTCAAAAAATGCATAATGTTATTGTGACAACTTTGTGTGTGCCTCTTAATGACTCACTTCATCTGGATCAGCGAAGTTGATGTCCCCACACTGTTTGATGAACTCAAACATATCTTGTCTGGTCGGTCTGAAACCACTGCCAGCAAGGTCCATGCTGCCACTGCCCAGAATCAAAGTACACCCCACTGTGTCCTGTAGCAGCTGCACACGGCCACAGACAAGAAGGGTGAAAACAGAAAACATGTTCATCTTATTGCTGGATAAGGATCCTCACAAAGGCTGTAAAACTCCTTAGATCAGTATTTCACACTTAACAGTAAGATAAAGGGTTTTAGAGATGAGAAAACAACTTGTACCTGGATGTGTTTCACCAGGAACTCCAGAAAGTTGCCTTGCTCTAAAGAGAGGAAATCTTTGACCTGGAAGTGTTTGGTCAACTTCCTCTCCAGAGAGACCAAGTGGGCCAAAGTGATGGTTGAGGTCTGAGTGGACAGGTTGTCTTTAAGGAACTGCTTTACTTTGGCTGAAAGACACAAGGGCATATAGACTGACTTAGACTGATACATCATTAGTGGACATGCTAATCTTAGCCCCTCCCAAATTGATTATCTGGTCGATAGTGCTGCAGATTCACTGTGAATGACACTAGACTCTATCGCCCCTCTAAAAAAGAAGAGAATTAAAGACAAGACACAAGCTCCCTGGTATAACTCCCAGACACGTGAGCTTAAGCAATATTCACGAAAACTAGAAAGGACATGGCGTGCCACCAAACACACCGTTTAATCTGGCAAGATAGTTTTAAAACCTATAGAAAGGCCCTCTGTAATGCCACTACTCGACAAAGAGCCAGAACTCTATTGATCCTTGCGATCCCTTAGAGCTCAGCAGTAACAACTTCATGAGCTTCTTTAATGATAAAATTCTAACTATTAGAGACAAAATTCAGCACCTCCTGCCCTCAACAGGGTCTGGTCCAACTTCAAACCTAGGAACCATAGAAACAGCTGTTACACCTGATGTGTACTTGGACTGTTTTTCTCTAATTGATCTTTCTGAATTGGCCTCAATAGTCTCCTCATCTAGACCGTCAACATGTCTCCTAGACCCCATTCCTACTGGACTACTTAAGGAGGTCCTGCCCTTAATTAACACGTCCTTACTGGATATGACAAATCAGTCTTTACTAACAGGCTACGTACCACAGTCCTTCAAAGTAGCAGTAATTAAACCTCTCCTGAAAAAGCCTACTCTAGATTCAGGTGTGTTAGCTAACTATAGACCTATATCCAACCTTCCCTTTCTCTCCAAGATCCTGGAGAAAGTCGTAGCTAATCAGCTGTGTCATTTTCTAAATTCTAATAGTCTATTTGAGGATTTTCAGTTAGGTTTTAGATGAACCATAGCACAGAGACAGCACTGGTGAAGGTTACAAACGACCTCCTTATGGCATCAGACAGAGGACTTCTCTCTGTCCTGGTCTTGTTAGACCTGAGTGCTGCTTTTGATACCATTGACCATCACATCCTGTTACAGAGACTGGAACAGTTCATTGGTGTAAAAGGAACTGCATTAAGCTGGTTTAAGTCCTATTTATTAGATCGATTTCAGTTTGTACACGTTAACAATGAATCCACTGTCCACACTGAAGTTAGACATGGAGTTCCACAAGGTTCAGTGCTTGGATCAATACTCTTTATCTTATATATGCTTCCTCTGGGTAATATTATCAGGAAGCACTCCATTCATTTCCACTGTTATGCAGATGATACACAATTATATTTATGAATAAAGTCAGATGAACCCAATCAGTTGGCTAAACTTCAAATCTGCCTTAAGGACATAAAGTCCTGGATGAGCAGCAACTTTCTGCTGCTAAACTCAGACAAAACTGAAGTTATTGTGCTTGGTCCCAGACACCTCAGAGACAACAACATACATACAACATACATACTCTGGATGGCATTAATCTGGCCTCCAGCTCCACTGTGAGGAATCTGGGAGTCTTATTTGATCAGGATTTGTCCTTTAACTCCCACATTAAGCAGATTTCTAGAACTGCCTTTTCCATCTATGTAATATTGCTAAAATCAGCCCATCCTGTCTATAGATGATGCAGAAAAATTGGTCCATGCATTTGTCACTTCTAGGTTGGACTATTGTAACTCGTTATTATCAGGCTGCCCCAATAAGTCCTTAAAGACTCTCCATCTGGTCCAGAACGCTGCTGCTCGTATTCTGACGAGAACTAAGAGAACAGACCATATTTCTCCTGTACTGGCTTCTCTTCATTGGCTTCCAGTAAAATCTAGAATAGAGTTTAAAATCCTTCTCCACACCTACAAAGCTCTTAATGGTCAGGCTCCATCATATCTTAAAGAACTCATAGTACCGTACTACCCCACTAGAGCACTGTGCTCCAAGAATGCAGGCCTACTGGTGGTTCCCAAAGTTTCCAAAAGTAGTGCAGGAGCCAGAGCTTTCAGCTATCAGGCTCCTCTCCTGTGGAACCTAACGCTAAATAAAGATTGATTGACATTATCAGGCTGGCTAATATGTGCAGCAGAGACACTATATCTGGTGTTGATACCTTCACTGGGGAGGTATGTGGTGGGCTTGTCCACTTTTTTAGTTTGTTCCGTGGTTTTGGGTGCCTTATCTTTGGGCACCAGGTCTTGTGGGACAGCCAGGGAGCCTCCACAGATGGACAGCTGAAGCAGAGCCTTTGCCAGCTGGTTATCTGACACCTGCAGCAGGAAGCTCTGGACAACCTGGACAAACAGACAATGTAATCATTGATATTGACCAATAAATCACTATCAAGTTGTGTTTCTCTGGCACTCCTCTAGTTGTCATCAAATTCAATTGTTCTGAATGTGGAAACCTTATAGAAACATTTACAAATAAAGTTTGTGTGTCACCTGAAACCTTTTCTGACACTTTGCACAGTGCTGTCTTTGTTGCTAACATCTACCTCTGTTGGCTTGGGAAGGAGTTGGGAAATGATCCTTGTTGCTGTGGTGGTGGGCAAGTGTTTTTGTTTCTTCCTCTGCATTTTTCTTCATAAACATATCCCATATCCCATATTTGTGTGTAATAACAAGTTCTTCATTTGTATGTGCAGAACAATAAAGAGTCACCAAATAATTACCCATAGGCCTATAGCCCATAACCCATAGGAAAGCCATGCAAACACAGGGAGAACATGCAAACTGCACACAGAAAGGTTCAAGGTTCAAACCACAAACGTGCTGGCCAGTGGATTCCAACCTTCTTGCTGTGATGCAACAGTGCTAATCACCGCAGCACTGTGCATCCCCATAATCTATATATATGTAAGATATGCTAGCTGCCAAGATGAGTTAAAGCTGGGGTAGGCAGATGTAATTGGGCAAAAAATCAAGCACATGCACACATGCTTTTCAGCATGTACACGTGGCTCGTCAGGCTCGAGGGGCATTGGACAGAGGGGGGAGAGCTGTAGTTTTCAAATTCAGATTTTGTTTTACCTTTTCCAGAAAACTGCATCCCCCACACCTTCATTAAAGATTAGAAGATTATAGAGAGTGACAATTTATAAATGAGTTCAGAACTGATGAGCTATTCTGTAACAACCCCCGCCCCCCCGATGGCTACAGTTTGAGCTTGGTGGAATTAACAGCCAGCAGTCTAAAGCAGCAAGTTAACGCCACATGAGGTTCCAAAAGAGCGGACACAAAATTGCCACAGTACCACTGAGCAACCTTATTTGATGCATGTGAGATAGAATGCACCCACCTTGGCCATCTTGGGACTGAACAGCCCCTCTGCATTTGAGAAGACTGTCAGCACTACCTCAGCTGCCGACATTGAAGAATACTTTTTCCTGAGGTCCAAGCTGCCTGTGGAGAAGGAACCTGCTCCTTGCAATGGCTCCAAAATGCTCCTCTTGATCTTTCTCAGCCGCTCATGGGTCTCCTCCTCCAGCTCTTTCTGGATGACCTCTCTGGCTCGCTCCATGATGCTATGCTCACAACGACTTACTTTATTTAAGGTCTGAGGACGTACACAAGTAAACTTATTATTATCTGAACTGTATCACTAAATGTCCACCAACGCCTCCCTCACTGATACGGACATAAATGGCATCTACTTCATAGACACTGTGGTTCATAATTACTGCTACATAAATGAACAATGTTTTCTACCAAAGTATGTCCAACAAGTACCAATGTCTGTCTGTCTACTAATGATGTGTTCACCTGTGATGACAGCATGCATTAGCAATTTATACTAGGTCTAGAAAGCCCAATGGCTATTCTCTAATAATGTGTTCAAAACACACATGGATCATGGATGCAACTTTGAAGATTGTGGGTATGTGGTACAGTAAAACTGGTCTCACTGCAAAGCACAACTATTCTAACAGGTGTGATGAATTTGAACATCACCAATAAAATTGTGGTTAGCTGCACTATGTTTCACTATTCAAACCAGTGAAACACAGCACAGCTATTCAAACTGATATAAAATCTTAAAAATATCTCTAAATCTGAAATATTATATATTATTAATCTGGTCATTAATCTGTTTTTCCCATAAAGCATCACACACTGACTATAAGGGGACACTGAGATCCAGGAAAGCACTACACTCTACATTTTCACATAGCAAGACTTTGCATTACTGGCCAGTTATGCAGGCAAACAGATTTGGGCCACTGTCGACCATTTCTGATGTAGTTGTCCCTGTCATTTTGTCCTCTGGTGGATAAGAGTGCTGCTCTTACTTTGTGATAGTGAAGATTAAAAAAAGTGCAGAACACAAAACATCACTCATCAGTCAACAACTTGGAGTGCTGCAGTAACGAATGTCTCTTACCGCGATGGGCAGTCCAACACTGTGTATCCTGATGCCCAGCTCATAGGGAGATTCACAGTTGTAGTGATCAGCCATATACTTCATAAACTCAGCTAGGTCTACTTTTGGCTTGCTCTGCTGCCTCCTAAAGATGAGAAGTTGCTAAACAATAGAAACAGGGAAGACACAATTAGAAAGTTAGATAGAAACTCCAGAAACCTCAATCAGTGAATGGGTACATAAACCTGACCCCACTTACGTAAAGTGTATAAAACTGTAAAGCAATAGCATCTACAATATGTTAGGACCGCTTTCATTACCCAAATCCCTCAGTTACCATGGAAGTCATACCTTTAAGATGTCTCTCGTCTCGATCTGGTGGATATCATCATCCTTGGTGTTACTGTCGATCTTGAACATGCGGTGGATGAGAGGGAGTTTACACAGGGGCCCCAGGTTCAGCTCTTCATAGTGTTTCTTGTCCTTGAGGCCAGCCAGTGACTGGCCCAGCTCATACAGAGTACAGATGGATGTCGCTGCTTCAGTAGACTGACAGAGAGAGAGAAAAGGTGTCGATCGCAGCCAAACATCTAGATTAAAACAAGTATAAGCAAATGAATGTCTGCCAACCTCTATGAACATGTTGATCTCTCTCGTGATGTATTGAAGGTTTTTGAGGGCTGGAATTGTCCAGGGTTTTATCCCTTCTGCTTTCAATGAGGGAATTTGCATTAGCCCACACACCCTGGATGTCACCTGGATAGAGTTGCAGAAGCCATTGAAGGGACAATGAGGAAATGAAATGCAGTACATCAGTTAGTGGTACAGATCTTAATAGCACAGAGTTAGTTGTCTCTGAAAACATATTTCCTTGGTTCCTCCCCCCTCACACTGGTTTCCTTGCATTTCATTATACATCCTCTGTGGGAGGAACCAAAACACAAAGATAAGATATGTGAGGGAAACGAGGAAAAAATGAATTCATTCATTACTCATGTAATGTGCTGCATAACTCGGCCCACCTTCAACCTGTACAGAGGCCTGATGAGCCAGTAAGTCACCACACCTGTGTAGATGAATTTATGCTACAGTTCAAGTGCACCTTTCTGTATTCATTTATTACTTACTAGTACTAAAACTACTGGATGTGCCACGATTCTTCTGTGGTCCAACAAAATTTTATCTGCGAATTCAAAGCATTTAAATGACTTAAATGTGTCCAGGTATGTATAAGCTAGTGTAGGAACACTTACTGGTGTGAGCAGTGAACTTTTGCTGATTACCTCACAGACATCACATATTCTATATATTTCACATGAAGCTAGAGCCAGGAGGTGATAGGCAAACAGCAGCGTGGTTTAACACGGAGTTACATGCTGGAAGTATTTGTTGGCCGGGTGCAGATCGAGTATAACGTTAAACTTGTTCTTTAAGATTCAACATGCGCAGTTCTCCTCACCTTCTCTCTGGTGACCAGTTCTCCCTCTGCAGCGATGTCTCGTATCACATCGTCCATCAGACTATTGAGCGTATCCTCATCCAGGACTCTGCTCCTTCTCCTACCTATGAGCTCCTCCTCATCCTCCTCCATAGCCTCTACTGCCCGCATATTAGCCCCATGGACCTCTCTCAGCTGGGCATGATAAGCTTCTCTGAACATAGGCACATTGCCCTCTCGCTGGGTTGCATCTCTAATTTTGCTCTTGTGCTCTTTGCTCGCGCTCACACCTGCCCCCAGCACTGGAAAGTCTGAGTCAGAGAGGAGGTTGGACACAGTGGCCTGTTGCTGCTGCTCTTTTCCAGGCCCTCTTATGAGATTCTGTGCTGCTGTGGAAGGACATGTTAACACGTATTTAGAAGCTTTATAAGTATGGTTAAGTGACTATGTTTGTTCTTTACACATGAAACGCATGTCGCCATGTTTGGCTACCTGCAGTTGCTGTTGTTTCCAGCACAACAGTTTTGGGGTCTGCTGTTGGGTCAGAGTGAGTGGATAGTTTTTTAGGGTAAGATGCTTCCCAGCTGTCATACAGAGACATGTACTGTGCGAGAGGCAGATGTTCATTGAACTGCTGAAAGTAGCAGGTTTGGAGCTGGTCCATTGATGGAGCACTCAACTGGTTCTTCTTTATCACCTGGAACAAATCAGTAAACTTCAAATGATTAAACACACAGTCCAACATCTACATGCAAACTACAACCAAATCTACATTTTAAGTTCATTATCTTTTTATACATTTTAAGGTTTGTTTGCATCACTAATGACCATAAGCTTCTGAAGTGAGAGCTGTTGACTAACACACAAAATCCCTTTAACTATGATTATCCATTACACAAGCTCTTCATTTAAATGTGTTAATATGCTTCAAAATGAATAAAAATGCACAGTGAATTGATACCACGCCCACAGATTTAGTCATTTCTGTGTCTGACATGGACAGTTTTCACTTGAGCCTTGAGCTTTTTGTATTTCAAAGCAACGGGCTGAGCACCAGATGTACTTCTCTCTGCAATGGAAAATGGTCTGTATTTGAATAGCGCCCTTCTAGTTATTTCAACTACTCAAAGCGCTTTTGAAAACCAGTTATTTCTTTAAAGTCATAGATGATCGTATTGAACAACTAAATCCCCTGCTTACATTACCCAAAGTTAATCTGCTAGATGTCACAGAGGGCAAAATATATGCCATTGGACACCCATTACCCCCCAGTCTGTTGCCTGGTGGTGAAGCATTAGTTAAAGGATAAGGTTGGTGTTAACACAAATTTTTCTCATTATCAATCAATTCACAGATTTTATTTTGATTCAGTCCCACATAGTCTACTACTGGCCCCTTTTTAAAAGTGAATCGATATTTTTGTGACCCATTCTTATAGATTTCTGTCAATAGGAGCCAATGGGCTTGAGGAAGAAAGCACATGAAACAGTTTATACCCAGTATTCAACTCTTAATTGCAGCTTAAGCCATCTGTGTAAAGGAGGGGAACCGGCATGACAAGATGCTATTAGATGCCGACGCTGTTGTGTTACACGTCACGCCTTTTTCGTATTTCCAGAAAGTTGGCATGCTTTCCAAAATGGTACACTGGGCCAGTTGGCAGGCGTTGTTTGGTCCAATGTATTAAAGCGCAGCCAGCTTAGCAATAGTGCACAATCTCTGTGTAAGAAGGGCTTTAGTTAATGACAACAGCCCATAACATTTTTACATTGTTTTTGTTTCAGACATGTTTCAATGAATTTGAGAGCAACATCAAGCTCTCAGCGCCATAGTGGACTCATAACCCCTGTGAGTAACGTCTGCACATGACGCCTGCTTTCCTTCTGTCATGGTGCGCTGGTTAATGTTCTGTGTCATGCTTGATTGAAGGATGCACTAATTCATTAAGAACAATAAGAAATGTTGCTTCACAATCAAATATAATCAGATACTCAGATGAAATAAACGCTGATACATAACTGACCTCCAGGACCCTCTGGTACAGCTGCTGCTGGGTCATTTTCTCAGCTGGCTTGGCCGCAAAAAAGACTGGGTTACCAGGAAGACCATGGGTGGAGAGTAAAGAGGCAGTGGACATCAAAGGAGGACCTAAAGGGGTCACTTTTTCCAGAGCGGGAGGCACATAGTGAGAGCTGGCATCCAGCTCTGGCATGGTAACTGGCAGGGGAGCAACAAGTGATTCAGTTCTTTTTGGTGTCACAGGCCTGCTGTCCTCTGTAACCTTTGCTGACTTTGCTACAGGCTGACCAGGAGGCTGGTGGATCTTATGGAACACCACTTCCCCCCTCACAACTAGGTCTCCTTTCAAAGATGCTACCAGGCAGGAAATAGTTTTGAAGCCCAAAGATGCTAAGGCCAGGTTGTTGTGATATGTCTGGCTGTAGACTATAGCCAGCATCTTCAGAGGAATCCCCTCTGGACGTTCTTTCATCATGGCCACAACATTTTCTAGAATCTCCTCAATCCTCTTGTTGTGTGTTGTAGCTTCAGCTCCAGCTTCAGCTCCAGCTACGGTCCCACTTTTACGCCAATGGTCCTTGTGAAACACCAGTTTCCCCTCCACAACCAGATCCCTATCCAGAGAGTCTACCAGGCTAGCCATGGAGTCGAAGCCCAGGGAGGATACAGTCAGGTTCTTGTGGTATGTCTGACTGTAGAATACGGCCAGCTTTTTCAGGGGGGTGCCGCCTGGGTGCTCCTTCACCATGGCCACTATATTTTCCAAAACCTTCTCTATATTCTTGCTGTCCTCTGTAGCTTTTGGTGATGTCCCAGCTCCAGCATTCCTAACACTGCGGTGGCTTTTGTGAAACACCAGTTCCCCCTCCACAACCAGATCCCTATCCAGAGAGTCTACCAGGCTAGCCATGGAGTCGAAGCCCAGGGAGGATAAAGTCAGGTTCTTGTGGTATGTCTGACTGTAGAATACGGCCAGCTTTTTCAGGGGGATCCCAGCTGGGTGCACCTCCACCATGGCCACTATATTCTCCAGAATCTTCTCCATCTTGAGTAATGCTAATGAGTCATGGGAAAAAGAAGCCATCATTAACAAACACTGGAGAGTAGTTTACCAACAGTGTGTGCTCTCACTAATATGGTACATTCAGTGCATGTGCTTTAAAGGATGATGCTGGTGTTAAATTAACTTTCATTACTGTCAACACATCCTATAATCATATTTTGACAAACAGTCAGAACACAAATACACAATTTCCTCCAGTTTGAGTAACATTTACTTTAAACGCATCTCCTTTAAGGTGGAATTATATATTTCTGATGAACTGAACAGAAAAACAGGCAGATAACTATAAGGTATATGGGTAGTTTCGATACAATGACATCATTACTCAATCATGCACTGACCAGAAATGATTTCCTTAGCAAAGATTTGTGTATGTTACATATTAAATGCTTGCTTTCTAATGGATATTGACCAGATGGATATTTTAAATTACCCTCAAAAATCTGTCTGGCTATAGCGTCAATATATTTATATTATATATATATATATATATATTATATTATTTCTATAATAAATATAAGCAGTATTTTTATATTAGCACTGGAGCAAATGACTGTATGCATATGAAAGGTGTCAGTTGTTAACCCACGGAGAAGGTACCATAGGCACGATACGAGATGAATCCCTGTTTCCATTGTGATTAAAGGGGAGATGACTTTTCTCTCTCTGCTGTATTTGTTTGAATATTCTAACCAGCAACAAATTAGAGGTTAAGGTTAACGTTAAAATGAGGTGACTTGTGATTGAAGACATGTTGAGCACACATTGAGCAATTGTGGCAGAAAATTGCCAATAATAGTTCCTGTTTTTACGTTTGTTGCGAATATGTGACGCCCGTAATATTGACCATAACTTTGCCATCCATCCATCCATCGTCTATAATGCTTATCCTTAAGGGATATTGAACAGCAGTGCTACATATTCTTTTGCATCATGTTGAATCACCTCATATCGTGTCGAAACTGTCTCAGTGATGGAGATGCACATCCCTATTTTAACAGCCACACTGCACAAGTGTGTAGCATGTCATACAATCCTATCCATGAGGTCACTATAGTAACATTCAAATATGGCATTTCTACAATTCTGTTGACTTTAATACAATGAAACTACAATGTGCACGACATATTTAAGCAGGCACAAAGAGCATCACTTTGTGGTGACACACGACCATACAACTTGTTAATCACTGCATCTCTTTGATGTAATATTCCATCGTGACCAAATTCAGTTCAGGACAGGCCAAAGTTGTACAATTTCACCTGTAGACTGAAAAATGCTGTAGCTAACAGATTCCAGCTCTCACATTGTCATTTTCTGCCATGACTTCAAATTGGAGTGCGCTGAAATGAGCTACAAATAAGAAACTTTGCCAATATGTGGAAGGAACAAGCATTAACTTCACAACAAATATGGGCCCAGTCGACCAGATGGTGGCGCAGTAATTAAGAGAGAAATGACTTTTCAGTGCCCAGCCTTCAGATCACGTTGAACGATGACTTAGTCTGAATCTTTGTGAATTTCTAGGCCTGATGTTTCTTGCTTTCATTGCTCCTGGGTGTAACCTTTCTCTATTTTCTTTCTGCAACCATTTTACTAATCCCCGTCCATGTAATGTGTCTCACCCTTTCCCCTCCCTGTCTGTCCCTAATAAACTCTGCACACCAATAAAACGCTGCTGTAGTCCTTACATTTGCTCTCACTCCTGTGACTGCTGCGCCATTTGTGTTCTGCTGTGTTGTTGTTGCTGCTAGAATCCTGGCTGACTGAGCTTATTTCCACTGAGCGTTAAAGAAGTTTAACCTGATTTGATTTCATTAGCCAGTTTCGATAATTGACAGCTTTGTAAACTCGATGTTTAAGAGACGCTTTGGTCTGTACTTTGGCTGTAATTACTGGTCAGTAGTGCAATATTCAATCAGAAGGCTCTAATCAACTAATCCTTCACCTTAACAGATTCAATTGTCACAAACCAAGTAACCAATAATAGCCAAATTGATAAATCAAGCACAGTAATTAATAGGGCAGACCATTCTCTCCTCCAACAGACGGACACCCATTAGGTAACTATTAATGCTTGTTAATGACTTTACTGCACACACAAAAATGACAGCAGAGATAAAGCAGAGATACCACCAAGTTGAAACGGTTTACAAAGCTCAACCTGTCTATGATAAAAATCCATAATGTTCAACCATGGCAAGAACATTACAGAAATATTCCATAACTATATCATATCATAACCAGAGTTGTTGTACCAAAACATCAAAATGCTGCTAATGAGCCTACAGGTTCCATGGTGGATAAACACAAGTCAACAGCACAAAGTTGCATGACAGCTGAGATCGCATCCACTTACCGAACTCTTCAAGTGACAAGACCTGAGGTTCATGTCCCTCTGAGTCTGAACTACTGGTTATAAACCAGAAACCCTCCTGTTTTAGCTTGTGTGCCCCCCCCTCCTGCCCTTCTCTCACTGTGTTTCATTCTTAGGAAAGCCTGAGAGAAATGAAACTGAAAGTAACCGGCAGGCTCACTCTAGTCCCCAGCTGATCGTGAAGAGCCACACTTTCATGTTCCCAGAAATGCTTCTACCTCACCACACAATGCAAAAACAGAGCCAACCAAAGCAGTCGGTTACAGAGGAGCAGCATGTTGACGTTATGACAGTAAACCTTTTTGTCTCACCAGAACCAGTAGTAAAGTGGTCTGTGAGGGGACATCAAGGACAAAACAGAAGGACAGTCTAAACAGGAGAGTCATGAGGGGTGATGTGACTGAGGAAGGGAGGGGAAAGAAACTGTGCCTTTGAGTTTCACATTCCTGACTTATCCCGGCTCATTCCGCCTTAACTACTGTGTAATTAGCCATGTGATCTCTTAATGCCCAGTCAGTGTGTCACTAGTGAAAACACCTGTGTGCCCACGGAAACGAAACACAGAACAAAAGTATAACTTTGGTGCTTTGATTTAGTGGATTAGCTTTTAATGACTACTTCTTAGTTAGCATCTCAATGCTAATTTCTTTACTGTTCATCAGACTTAGACAACTCAACTGCTTTCTTGCACTGCATGTGACTCTAGTCCTGCAGTCCCTGTAGACAGTATTTATACAATGAGGTAACCTTCTCGGCTTCAAGAACAACAGAGCAGGGTCTGCAAGGAGTCAGTGAGCGCACTGAAAACAGCTGTGTGGGGGCATACCTTCCAGTGGTGCGTTTGTGACCTTGGTCAGTGCATCATGTCTTCTCACCTCAGGATGACAGGCCACAGAGGTTATCTATCAAAGCCAATCACTTCAAATCGTAGGTGACAGGACTGTAACCTGATGAACCAGTTTGGTCCTGCGCTCGGCTGGCACTGATCCAACACACTGGTCTCCCTCCTGCAGAGAGGGCAGGAGCTGGTGTAGGTGCTGGTACAGATGTAGGTGCTGGTGTAGGTGCTGGTACAGATGTAGGTGTAGGTGCTGGTACAGATGTAGGTGCTGGTACAGATGTAGGTGTAGGTGCTGGTACAGATGTAGGTGTATGTGCTGGTACAGGTGTAGGTGCTGGTACAGATGTAGGTGTAGGTGCTGGTACAGATGTAGGTATATGTGCTGGTACAGGTGTAGGTGCTGGTACAGATGTAGGTGTAGGTGCTGGTACAGATGTAGGTGCTAGTGTAGGTGCTGGTACAGATGTAGGTGTAGGTGCTGGTACAGATGTAGGTGCTGGTGTAGGTGCTGGTACAGATGTAGGTGTAGGTGCTGGTACAGATGTAGGTGTAGGTGTATGTGCTGGTACAGATGTAGGTATATGTGCTGGTACAGGTGTAGGTGCTGGTACAGATGTAGGTGTATGTGCTGGTACAGATGTAGGTGTAGGTGTATGTGCTGGTGCTGGTGCTGGCTTGACTCCACTTGTCCTGAATGCTTGCTGACTGTCTGCTGACTGTTTTTCCAGTCTTCCATGTAAAGAACCTTGTGAGCAGACAGTCCCGCATGGTGGAGACACAGGTTGTGTTAACTCTAATATATAAGCTTGTGTGGAAAATATACATCAGTTTATATACCAACAGTTCTCCTCCATCAGTTACTAACATGTCCTCTGACATTATGCTACCGTTATTAGATTGTAAAATGAGGGCGGAAGTTAAAACAATGTGCGTTTTGGAACCAAATGTAATGTAACGTACCGTAACGGTAACTAACCAGAGGGATAACGGACACGTTACCTTTTCCAAAGTAACAAAGTAACGTCACTGTTGCACCAACTAAGTTCATCTACCGTTCAGCTCTATACAATAACCCGACAGCAAAACACGACCTACAATAGGAGCCTGAATCTCCAGATACCTGTTCTGGTGCCAGACTATCCCCTCTGGTCGCGGCTGTCTGGTGAGTGTCTCTGCCTTCACTCCACATCCTCTGAGTGGGAGCTGTGGGGAATAACCATGGCAATGCAGAGCCACGGTCAGGAGCCAGTGGGACTGTTTACCTCAGCTAGCCGACCTGCTGTGCAGGCTAACGTTAGCCTACAATGCATTAAGTTATTATGATATAACTGTAAATTAATCACATAAGTCGGTCAGTAAGACGCGTAAAAATGGCCATTGTCACAGTATTGGTACTTGGGAATCTTAACGTTGTTGCGATGAAGTGTCACGTGGTGCGGACGTATGAAGCGAAACTCCGTTGACATTGTTCGCCGCTGCTAGCCGGCTACTGAGCTAGCGCTATGCTGCGTTCACGTTTTACGATAAAGGAAATGTATTCACGGTAAGGCGTTTATGTACAAAAGATTTCGCAATAATATCACTCATTCACAAAGGAACGTCCATCCCAGCTTTCTGTCACTGTGTGCTTCTTTAGAACTACGGCTGTGTGTTGTCCTCTGCTTTTTGTGAATGTTCATCGCCACTATCATAATTGTAATTTTGTAACGTCGTTTAGGGATGTCTTTCGGTCATTCCGTGTCACCTGTTAAGAATTTATATTGTCATTGTGAAACAGCAGATTAGTTGCACACAAACAGACATTTAAACAATCGAGTTTACAAGTTACAGAGAGATGTAAATAAGTTGGAGCACCTATGTCCGTTTCCTCAGGGGTAGCCTGAAGGCAGCACCGTGTTAAGCAGTGGCATCACTGTTCGTGAGGACTGGAGGCGCTTCTTCACACTTACACTGAAGCAGCATGAAAGCATGGTAACTTTTATTTGTACAACTATAATTCGATAGCCTACACAATTAGATAACAGCCTGGAACTTGAAAAATATTCAAAAAGGGTGAATAAAAATGGATTTAAAGCTTTCTTCTTGATTTAGCACTCACCATCTGAGAGTTTCATTATGAGAAAAAGGGATCATTACTCACTGAAGCAAGTCTGTGCTTTGCATCTGCAGCCTCTAATTTTCCAGATGCACTTCACATCAATTCTGATGACTCATAAACAGCCAATGTGATTAATTATTAATTAATTATGTCTGTCAGTGATCTTGGGACATATAATTTGTAATTTGTAACAAACTTTAAGAGCTTTGTATTTGAAACACTTGAAATAGATTATTTAATGTGTCATTCTACTGTCAATTAAGTCACATTTTTATCGCCCAGGTTTAAACTGTTACAGTACAACCTAATCACAGTCTTTGGCTATATGCAAGTGAATCACTACAGAATGACAGATCTTCATTTGTGTTCCTCCTGAGCTCGTGGAAGGAAGTTGCTTTAGTGTTTGGTGCACACTTCCTCTATGATAGAGATAGAACAAACACATGACACACAAACTGCTAATATGTTTAGCAGCTAAGTCACAGACATGATCAGGCAGCCTGGAAAAGCAAATGTTCCACAATCAGTCATCAATACATACACGGTTGCTGTTGCTGTGCGATGTGTTTCTTGTTCATTGTATTAAACAGAGCATGATTACAGATGTGCAGCTCTGAGTTGTAATGGGAAACCTCTGCTTTTAGGTCTTCCACTGACAGTTATGTTGCAACCTGGGCTTATCCAGACACTTTATAGCTGAGTTAAGTAACCTGAAGCAGCAAACTCAAGGATCTAAGGTTTGTTCTCTTTGGCAGCGTCCATGGCAGTTAGCAGTGTATATAGATGTGCCTTTGGACCTCACCTCAGAGATCCAAACAGTGTCCTCATTGTTTTTTTCTTTGGATTTGCACCCTGCATCCAGGACAAAACCATCTCCTGTGGGAAGACACCAGAGGCAGAGGTGGCAGACATGTTGGCAGACCCATGCAGGGCTCTGGGAAAACAGGCAGCACAAGCGGGTCTGCAGCTCCTGGTCCAGCAGCTGTGTTTGGCCGTTGGACTGGGGGTGGTATCAGGAGGAGAGACTGACAGCAGCCCCAAGGAGAGAGCAGACAGAAAGCAGGAGATGAACTAACCATGGCCTCCTCTGACATCAAGGAAGTCCATGGAGATGAAACACGTGTGCTGAAGGTGTGGGGGCTGTGAGGGAGTGACAAGCACAGCCCGTGGGAGTGGGAGAGAAAAGGGAGTAGAGGAAATGGTCAGTTCACCAGCACTCTCTTTTCACTGATGAGCTTCCTCTTCTGGTGGTTACGCTGACATGAAGTGAGCCAACTGAGTTCTGGGTGCTGGAACCACCACTCTGGACCTCTGTCTCTCCCTTTCCTGCAGGTGAGGGGCGGTACCAGGGGGCAGGTCAATGCAGCAATTGTAGAGTCTGTGGGGAGGCACGGAAGTGGCCCAAGAATATCTTCATCATATCCACGTAATGACGATGGGACACCAGAAAGATCAGGAAAGTCAGGATCTGCGGAAGGCCGAGGTGAGTCCTAAGATGTGGGGGTGTGGGTATACTGCTTTTCACATTAGCATACAGTATGAAACTGGTATGCAGATTTCTTTTACTGTATGCTACCATGTTTTGCTGGTTTTGGAAAGCAAAGGCTCCTGCCTGTACTCAGTCACTTACGACAGGTGACACTGTCTACTGTTAAAACGTACGCTGCGTCCTGCCACGAGGCTTTTAGAGAGAGATCTGTCTTGGGGCGCCCGCTGGTTAAACGCTTTTTAGATTGCATCAGAAGACAGCGGCCCATCATGTGCTCCTTGGCACCGCTGTTGGATTTACCAGTGGTTTTAGGAGCCTTGGTTAAGCCCCCACTTGAACCAATGACACAGATCTCCCTCAAGTTACTGCCTCTAAAGACTGCACTTCTCTTAGCCCTGACTTCGGCTAAAAGAGTGAGAGACTTTTGTGTTCTCTGTCTCTCCGTCTTGTCTCACCGTCAGAGATGACGGCAGTTCAGCCATTTTGAGGCCTTTTTATGCCGAAGTTTATAACCAGCCCGTTCAGATCGGGGGGTTATTTCCTTACAGGGTTTCTTCCCTCCTCCTCACACAAATGAGAGGAACGCAGCATCACATTGCCTCTGCCCCGTGCGCACACTGTCTCATTATGTGGCATGTCCAGCGGCGCTCAGACAGACACAGCAACTGTTGTTCATTACAGACAGCGTTCTTTGGAGAAGCCTCTGGCTAAACAGCGCTCGTCTCACTGGCTGTGTGATGCCATCACACTAAAGAGAGCAGAGCAGGGACGGAGGGCAGACTCCTGTGTCGGTGATCTGGTGTGTGTCAGTGCTTATGGACTCCAGTGGTCCAGTGGGGCACTGACCACATCCAGCTTCGCCCTTATGCCAATAGCAACAGCTCTTAAAGGGTTAAAGGTTATACTCATAGAATCTGGGGTTACAAAAGGTAACTAACATTCCTGGGCTGTCCCGCCTATTGCTATATTGCTCTGTGATTTGCAACACATGTTTTCACTTACAGAGCCTTTTTTTCCAACGGAAACTGAAGGGCAGTTCCTGACTATGAGTCATCACACGCCGGCCAGGAGCAGGGAGTTTTCTTTTCTATCTCATTTTATGTTTTGAACACATTGAATAGTTTTCCTGCAATGTCATTGCACTGGATGTTTAGAATGGATTCTAAAGTCTGAATCACTTGTCCCGCCTCAGGACACTGCTGGAGCGTGAGTTAACACTATTTGTTTTTTAATCAAATGGCAGGATTTATTTAACAAGAAACTTCAATCTTAGAATGTTTTCAACTGTTTCTGGTTTCTTTTTTGAATATTGCAACAAGCATGAAGTAAGTGTAACAATCAAAACAATGTGTTTGAAACAGAAGCTTCTCTTTGACTCTTAGTTTGTTATTTATCTCTCCTTTCTTTCTCTCTCTGCAGCCAGACATAGTACTTCAGTACATTCCAACATGGCTGCTGCTGCACTCGTCACAGAGAACTTTAAGTTCGTGTCCCTTTTCTTCAAGAGTAAAGATGTGATGATTTTCAACGGTCTGATTGCTCTGGGCACTGTGGCCAGCCAGACTGCGTACAATGTTTTTGCCTTTAATTGCCCATGTTCCCCTGGGAGGAACTACCGCTATGGTCTGGTTGCCATTGGTGTTCCAGCACTGGCATTTTTCCTCGTAGGAATAATGATGAACAAGAGCACCTGGGACCTGGTGTCTGAGTGTCGGCTCAGAAACTGCCGGAAGCTGTCAGGAGCCGCAGCCTTTGCGCTGCTGGGAACCATCATCGGTCGAGCTGTGGTAGCTCCGCTGACTTGGGTGGTCATCTCTTTGCTGCAGGGCCAGGCATACACATGTGCCCTCAGTGAGTTTGTTGACCCCAGTACGCTGGAGGGCTGCCCTTCAGATCAGGGGTGCGAGGACATGGCGAAACTCCCATGTGAAGGAAGTGTTTCAATGGAGCTGCAAGGCGTCTGGGCTGGGATTGAGCGGAGGCTGAAATATGAATCTCAGGTAGTGACTTTATGTTTTGTCTCTGTCCTTGTTACAGTTCTCAGTCTGGGCAGCTGTGCTACTTTGGTTTGTGGGTCAGATTAGGTTCAGAGGGCGGTGCCGATTAACCCTTTCAACGGGTTGGGTGGGTGCAGTTATTAAACAACCCTGCATCACTTGTGGGGAGTGGGAGTCAGGACATTGTTGCCCTAGCTTAGCAAACTGGAAAGACTGGAGGCCTGTGGAAATAGCGACCCTAGTTCTGTCCAAAATGCAACACACCTACAAACACCACTAAAGCTCACAGATGAATGTGGTGTATCTTGTTTGTTTAATCTACAAACACGCAAACATGTAAAAATGACAGTTTGTGGTGTTGGCGATAACACTCCATCTGCTTAATGCTTAAATCAAATAAGACAAACATCAGTAAGTGCTGTTATCATCATGGGCTCGATCACTTGAAAATTCCCTTGATATGCATCCATTTTCTGCGTGCCTTCACTCCCTGCTTTCCTAATGTGCTGGAATAGGATAACACACTCTGGATTTATAATGTCTCTCTGTGCTAGGTGCAAACAGATGGAAGTGATAGCTCTCAATCTCACCCTTGGTAAACCACCGAAATTGTGAAGCAGTCTGTTGATATTCTTTTTTCTTTGTCAGCAAGTCCCACGTGCAGAGCCAAACCAACAGTGAATGTACGTACTAACAAGTGTTGTGTTTGTGTGTATCAAAGCCAGATATATCTTCTTAGGCAATGCCGTAGAGCTCCATTGTCCAACTGTCAAAAACACAATTGAGCCACACCGTTGCACTGGCTGACATGTTACTTCATCACCATGAACACTCACTGTAGTTTATGTGGATTCAGTCCCATATCATCAGGTGTGAACAGTCACAAAGTACATTTACTTGAGTACTGAAGTACATCAAGTACAAATATTTGTGCTTTACTTGAGCATTGATATTTTTGGAAACTTAGAACTTTTACTCCACTACATTTGAAAGAGAAACATTGGACAGCACATATTGCACAGCTGTAAACTCAGCATATCAGTTTTCCAAAATGTGATGGGCTGTACTCACAGGAGAATAACTTCTCCTCCTACGCCCTGCCCAATCAGTACTGAGCGGATGTGAGAGATGAGAAGGAAGCAGGATGGCTCAATTATATATCACTTACATACAAAGTTAAAAGGAGTCATTTTAAAGGTCCCACTGGGAATGTCTGTGGAAGAGGGGAAGAAAGAGATCCATGGTGGAAAGGTGATAGAGGCCAAATGACCCCAATCTAATAAAGATGGTATCAAAACTGATTACATTTGAAAAGATTATGCCATCTGAAGTAGGAATGAGATGGATTAAATGTCAGAGAGTGGGACACAGTACAACAGTGTAGATGGAAGCAAAAAAGCTGAAATGCTGTAATGTGGAGGTGAGCATAGTGCTGCCTATGGTGGATGTGTGGAACAGAAGCAAGCAAAAGTAGTGCAGAGATACAAGATTGTGAATAAGGTGTCATATGTTGAGGCATGAGGGAGTGTTGATGCTAATGGAAAGAAACACAGCAAGCCCATAGAATCTCATACAAATCTGAATGATGAGATGTAGAATGATGCTGAACCCCAGAGTTTAGGCCTAAAGAGTTCCAGGCCAGGAGGGTCAGATACCTCTCAGTAAGAGTTAAGGAAAGCCCCTTGATTGTAGACAAGAAGAACTTTTAGCCTTCATATGTGAAGTTGTTAATGTTGCCACACAACGAGAAAGAGGAAGTGACACAATGAAGGCGGTGGTGAAAGCTGCAGAGGAGTTTCTAGGTTTTAAAGATTGAAGCTGAAGATGCACATGGAATGTGGGCGATAAATAATGATGGAGGAGCTCAAAATGCTGTTTAGATTTATATTGGTATTTCATATTTTGCAGTGGATTGCTAGAAGTCTGATTGCAAATGGTCAAGAATTGTTGAAATGTTGTGCTGATTCAGAAGTTAAGCCTGGTATTGTGTACATTCAGGACACTTGGCTTCAGTCTCATCTTGATTTTATCTTACCTGGTATGAGTCAGTGAGGTGTGATAGAGAAGAGAGCAAAGGTGGAGGGTGTGCAACATTTATTAGCTATGGCATGGCATTTGGAAGAGCAGCAACCTCAGCAGAAGTTGAATGCAAAGTGATTGAGATATGTAAAACAAATGGGAACCTTTTCAAAGTGAATCTCTATAACCCTTGTAAACCACTGATATTAGAAACAGTAGAGAAGTTCATTAATAGACAAGCACCGTGCGGAGACTTCAATACCCACAATAGCTTTTGGGAGAGTACACATACGGACAATGACAGAGATGTAGTTGAAGAGCTGATGGATATAAGACAGTTAGTTTGTCTTAATGATGGAAATGGAACAAGAATTGATATTTGTACCAACACACTGTTCTGTATTGACCTTACCTTAAGTTTCTAATAGTGTGGCAAGTTCATGTGAGCCTTCAGCAGGGTTCAAATATTGGAGGCGATCATTTTCCAATCATATGTTGTATAAACATAGAGGTAAATACTAAAGACAGGCCTTGTCATAAGAAGTAGTGCTTTGCAAAAGCTAATTGGGAAAAAAATCAAAGAACTAAGTAGTCAATCAGCAGACTTAGTGACAATGCAGCGTTGAATAGTATAGTAATGAATACAATAGGGGGGAAAAAGAAAAATGGTCCCATGTTGGAATGCTGAATGCTCGGAAACTATTAAAGTCTCTTGCTCATATAGTAATTAAGAGTAGTAAATGAAACAGAAGGAGGAATTACTGTTCTACTATAGGAAGAGAAGGGAAAATAGGAGATGTGAGGTCAATGTTTAAGAAGATGAATGGGAAAAAGGGATCTGTTCACATACTGGTATGAGAAGATGATGGAATACTGGCAATAACAGCCAAAGTAAGGGCAAACACATTAGGATGATACCCACAGACAAAGAAAAGAAAAGATTTTAAATGAAAACAGTGGTGTATACAGAAAGAAGAGAAGGGATTACAGTACTATAGCAATAGTAATGCTGCTAACTACAGACCCTACATGGCCCTACATTCTCACCCCTCTAAATGGATAGAGAAGATATTAGTCAGAAGCACTTCAGTGCTGCCCCGTTGCTATGGTTACTCATTCAATATAACCAGTGCATTCATTCAGAAAATCTACTTAGTAATTGTCCTATATCACACTTATGGAAACCCTGCAGTCAATCAGAATCCAGTAATCAGCCAGACTCTAATGTAACGATAAAAACTGATGGCCACATGGTCTAACCCAATGTTTAAAAGATGTGCATGCAAAAAAAAAAGACCACAGCTGGGATTGGAAAAGAGATAATCTGGCAGTTAGATATGACTAAGGGGCAGGTGTATTTACTGTTAAACTCATGAGGGAGCCGGGAGCTGGTGTGCAGGTGAACGGGGAGGTCAGGTGATGCAGGTGATGGGACCATACCGGACAGGTGAGGGAATGACACAGGAAATGAGTGACAGAGGAATGAATGACTGAATGAGTTGCTATGACAGATTCATTGCTTACCGATCTGAGCTGATGGTGATGATTGAAACATCACTGCCAATGCTGATTAACAGGCACATGTAATGAAGTACATGTCCAAAAATACAACATAATAATGGCTGGTGCTTTTAAGAGCCACCACCTTCCTTTATGGCTGGATGTAAAGACAGTTGCTGTGTTGACAAGGTGCTGACTTGGTGTCTGTCTATTTTTTCAGCTGATGGGCTGGTTGCTTGTGGCAGGAATATCTCTGACCGTGTTCCTGACGCTGTGTGTGAAGCGCTGCTCCTCTCCTCTTGGCTACCAGCAGGAGGACTACTGGTCTCAGTACCGCTCTAATGAAAAGACCCTCTTCCAGCGCACGGCAGCTGTACATGCCCGCCTCCTGGCTGCAGAGAACATTAAGGGCTTCTTTGGCTTTGTGGCACTGGAAAAGGGAGAGAAGGAGCAGTTGGCTGAGTACCAGAGCGTAAGTCCTATCAGCAGCACTAACTGGAACAGAGTGACTGGTGTCTACCTCTACAGGGAGAAGAATGGACTGCCTTTGTACAGCAGGCTCAACAAATGGGCCACGTACAGCCTGGAGAATAACGTGGAGGCCCTGGACAAAGAGATGGACATGCTCAGCTGACAGTATTCATCTGGAGGGCAGTGCAGTACTATATGTATATATATATATATATATATATATATATAGTCATTCATTGTCTCTGAACTAATAATTACCAGACTTATTCACTTTTGACTTGTAATGTGATCCAAAACACAAAATAAAATAAACATTAAAATGAGAAAGCCAATGAGGTGGTGGGCCACAGCATATGCATATTTTCATTCATGAAGAACTGAAGAACTGCCCCCACCTCATTTGCATATTGAATTTGATCCAACATGAGAAGCAACAACAAGAAAGCTTAATAATATGTGGAGTGTTGGGGCAATATAAACAGGATTTGACTGAAATCAAGTCAGATCGATTCACAGATTGAAAGTTTCATATTTCATTTGAGATACTTTCCGCCAAATGCGTTACTCTAAGTTCTATTTGCAAAGTTCCTTTTAAAAGTGAACTTCCTTAAATGGTGAACTCCAAACCAAAGGTGTGGCTGGACCTCTGTGTGCTGAACCTGGCAGAGTACTCCACATGTGGACCCAGTCCAGTCCCGTCATGTCAAATCTTATGTGGTCATGATTGAGTCACATATTCACGCTGGGTTATATAAAGTTCACATGTGCTGTATTCCAAGTCCCTCTGTGTGTCTGTACTCAGACTTACTTTATTAGTTTTAGAGTATTAGAGTGTTAGTGTATATACTCCTTCTGATATTCCTTCCTCTAGTGGTTTTTTCCTTACTTATTTAAATGTACTATATTTGTTGTGGATGCTGCTGTAACAATACAGTTTCTCAGTCAGGGATCAATAAAGTACATCTATCTATCTATCTATCTATCTATCTATCTATCTATCTATCTATCTATCTATCTATCTAACTATCTATCTATCTGTGTATCTATCTATCTATCTATCTATCTATCTATCTATCTATCTATCTATCTATCTATCTAAAGGCAGTCATGTTCTCAGTAGTATTGTTATGAACTAAAATCATGTTGTACTGATCCTTCTATGAGCTTTAGTTTTTAATAAAAACATAAGAAATGAACACCTATGGGTATTTGCCGCTTGGATGGAGTTGACCAGCTAACAGGCCGCACTCTAGTGTCAGGCACAGCAAAGTGGTCAGAAGAGAGGAAATCATCACAGCGAGACTGGGATTGCATCACGCAGGTTCAAATGACAGGATGTGTGTGCTGCAGAAAAGGAACAGTGACAAGAGTAAACCTGAGATGTTAGAGACAATGTTGGACATATTTTAAAGAAAGACTGCATGATAAAGTCAGACAGGCCGCTCGGGAATGGGATCTTGAAGTAGGGTGAAATGATGGATGCTACACACTCCTGTACAGTAGAGGGCGGTCATGGGTGTGTACGTCCACACTGACGGGATGTCTCTTCAGGGAGGAAGTGACGACACTCATTTCTCTGCGCATGTGTAGAAGTCTCCAGTTACGGGCGGGCTGATTCAAAATATAAACAAGATGGATTTGATATCTGCGCTCCAGTTTCTGAGGTTAAATGAAGTCTCAGAAGGTAATATTGTTTAATTTGTGTGAACGACGTTTTCTATTATGTTGGCTGATGATAATTAAAGCACTTTTTGGGTCGCACCGGCAGTTCGTTAAGTAAAGTTGACAGCTAACACGACAAGTTAGCCGTTTCCCGGGTTTTGTGTCCTAAACTGCTGTTCAGGAAAAACAGCGCTGATAATCCCGTTCAGGTGTCTTCCAGTTATTGGAGAATACCGTTTGTAGTTCATCCAGCATAATGTGTCAACATGTGGGTCATAAACGGTCGAACTAGTCCGAGGCCGTTCGTCCGACCCCCCTCAGATTTGGTCATCTT
Source organism: Pempheris klunzingeri (assembly GCF_042242105.1). Lineage (NCBI taxonomy): Eukaryota > Metazoa > Chordata > Actinopteri > Acropomatiformes > Pempheridae > Pempheris > Pempheris klunzingeri. The sequence continues at coordinate 19,950,781 of NC_092031.1, forward strand.
GTAGCTTTAATGATGAAAAGTTCATCAACACGGTGTACAAAAGTCTTCAGGTTCTCCCCATGAAACAGGAAGTGGATTATAACTCGGCTGTAGATCATCGAATCTGGCTCAATCAATCAATCAATCAATCAATCAATCAATCAACCAGTAGGTCTGCATTCTGGGAGCACAGTGCTCTAGTGGGGTAGTACGGTACTATGAGCTCTTTAAGATATGATGGAGCCTGACCATTAAGAGCTTTGTAGGTGAGGAGAAGGATTTTAAACTCTATTCTGGATTTTACTGGAAGCCAATGAAGAGAAGCCAGTACAGGAGAAATATGGTCTGTTCTCTTAGTTCTTGTCAGAACAGGAGCAGCAGCGTTCTGGACCAGCTGGAGAGTCTTTAAGGACTTATTGGGGCAGCCTGATAATATTGAGTTACAATAGTCCAACCTTGAAGTGACAAATGTGAGGACTCATTTTTCTGCATCATTCACTGTTTGTCACAGATAATATAATAATTAATAATTTAATTTACATGAAACTTCAATGTAATAAGTGTGATCTTAATCTCACTTCCAACTCAGACTGACAAGTCTGATCGGGGCGGCTGTGGCTCAGTGGTAGAGTGGGTCGTCCCTCAATCAGAAGGTCAGGGGTTTGATCCCCAGCTCCTATGGGTCAACATGTCGAAGTGTCCTTGGGCAAGACACTGAATGTATGAATGATGAGTGAATGGGGGAATGAGGATGTCATGTATAAGCGCTTTGAGTAGTTGAAATAATAATAATAATAAATCTGTATGTACAAATACAGACCATTTACCATTTACAAGTCAGGTCATGTCCACTAAACTCCGGCAAGAAACCTGCAGCTGCAACAGTCCCCAACAGGACAGGCCAGCTCTGTCCTGGGTTGTCCCCTCGACCCAGTGGAGGTGTTGGGAGAGAGGTGATGGCAAAGCTGTCATCCATGAGACAGAATGACTCCCACCCCATGAAGGACACACTGACAGCACTGGAGAGCTCCTTCAGCGACACACTCCTCCACCCTCAGGTCCTTCCTTCTGGCAGCTGGCAGACTCTACAGCCTGGTCACAGCAACAGCTGCAGTCAACAGGATCTCAGTCTCATGACCTTAGACTTAGACTTAGACTTTCTTTTATTTGATCCCCCATAGGCGGAAATATTCTTGTTACAGCAGCAACAATATAAACAGGGAGAGTGAAGAAAACAAAGCAATAGAAAAGACAAAAATAGCAAAAATAAAAATAAATATAAATATAAATATATGGTTGTGATGAAATGAAATAAATATTTACACCATAGGATATTTACACTTAAGACAGGAATGGAATGACATGGATGGTAGGCAGTATGTTAACATCAGCCAGTGATGCTGGTGTTAAAGAGTCTGATGACTGATGGGAGAAATGACCTGCGGTAGCGTTCCTTCTTGCAGAGTGGGTGCCTCAGCCTGCTGCTGAAAGAGCTGCTGAGGGCCCCCACAGTCTCATGCAGGGGGTGAGAGGGGTTGTCCATGATGGACTTGAGTTTTGTTAGTGTCCTCCTCCTCACCCACCTCCTCTATGGAGTCCAGGGAGCAGTCCAGGACAGAAGCGGCCCTCCTGACCAGGCTGTTCAGTCTCTTTCTGTCCCTCTCCGTGCTCCCTCCTCCCCAGCAGACCACTGCATAGAGGACTGCAGACGCCACCACAGCGTCATAAAAAATCCTGAGCAGAGTCCTGCACACTCCAAAGGACCTCAGTCTCCTCAGCAGGTGGAGACGACTTTGGCCCTTCTTGTACAGCACGTCTGTGTTGTGAGACCAGTCCAGTTTGTTGTTGAGGTGACAAAGATCATCTGATTTATATGAAATGTTCATGTGATACATTCTCGGTCTCGGTTCCATTATGGCTCGGTGCGACAGACGTGAAAATTCAGGCCGTGTCGGGCCGTGCTTCTGAAACAGCATTTAGACAGACTGCTGATGGTGTTTGTTGAGTGTCTCAAACATTTCTTAGCTTTTAATTCCCCACAGAAAACTGAGTTTCAAGCTTGTTCAAGATGCATTGTGGTACTGTTTCACTTCAGGTAATATGGTAACTGTTGTGATTTCCAGCCTGGGTGAACGCAGTGTGGGACGTAGAGTTCACAGAGAGAAAACCACTGGATGACACCACAGAGGAAGAGCTCACAGCCAGTGGAGACGTGGCCTTCAGAACCCTGCACCAGTGTTTATTGGCCTGTGCTGTGGACCAACGCCAGTCTGCTGGCACAAATGCTCCACAGGTAAAACAAATTCAATGATTATTTAGAGGGCTATACATGCAGTTCAGCATGTTTTACTCCATTAACTACAAATCATATAGATTTTATATTTCTGTTGCATTGCTGTTGTAGGTGTAAGTGTGTTTAACTGTATCTTTAACAATCGTTACATTTTTAAGGCACAAATGAATAAAGACAACATTTTTGTAGTGTACAGAAACTACTAGTTCCCTGAAAGGTAGGAAATCGATCTAACAACTTGCTGTGCGCTTCAATGATGTTGCAAATCGCCTCTCTGCCAGAGTATCTGGATGACCCTGGGGGAGCATGGGGTGTCGGGCAAGTCTCTGGTGGCCGTGCTGTCCTTCTTTGTCCTGGCGGGAAAAGCCAAAGGGGCCAATGTCCAACAGAGAGCGAGCGCTCTGCACGCTGCTTCAATCTACCTGCTGCTGCTGGGAATCCCAGGTGAGGAGATGTGAGACATTTACACCTAAGGTCTGCACCTTACTTTCAGAGCAGCCACAAAGTCATATCTGGAAATAAGATGTCAACTGTTTCTTCTTCTTGGGACTTCTGACACAGTGAGTAGGTATTGTACAGCTTGTGTTTTTCCTAACTGTGTGTGGCCCATTGTACCATATGTTTTCAAGAAGTATCAGTAGCTCCTGTGATATATTATTAGAGAGCAGGTTGGATTTGACATTTGACAGACAACACTAGCTCATAACCAGCGAGATCTTGTCACTACATCTAACTATGACAAGTCAAGAGACACGAGACACAAGGTGATCAGAACGTTTGGGAATAAACCAACAGTTTAATCTGGATTATCTAAACCGCTTTATGAGATGGTCCAACTGAATTAGAGCTCGACTAAATGTTGGAAATATACAATAAATATAATTTGAAGCAGGAAGTGGTGTAAACTGTGAAGTTTACAATGGATTTACTATAGAATGATTAATGATTTATAATTTAGAAATAAAATAAATATAATTTTATTATTTAATAACATTTGTTTTCCCTATTACATAACATTGCTCTGCCTCCTGCCATCACCACCTGAAGTGATAATCAACACTACAATAAAGGAGCAGGTTCAAATAATGGTACATGGACTGTATTTTGTTCTAAATGGACCAGGCACTTTATTTTGTTGCCTCTCATTCACCCGTTCACACTCTGGTGAAGTTAATCGCGACCTTGGAGTTTTCTTGTAAATGAGTTATGTTTACATTCAGTATTACTCGCCAGAATTTGTGTCTGTATCGTTTAGGTCTATCAAACCAGTCATGTACCTGTACCATCTACATTCTCACACCACTCTGTTCCATGCGGTGAAATGGGACTATTCTATTAATGAAAGTTTGGGTTACTTGCAGTGTGCTGTAGCACAGTGCACTGAAATCTAAGGTGTATTTCTCTGTTTGACAGTCTCTAGATAAGCTTGACAGTCATGTACAGTGTTTTATGTGCGCAGTTTTCCTTTAGTTTTTTGGGATGACTTTCTGTATATGTGTCCATTGCTTCCAGGGAGCATTGCCAACAAGGTTTTCCATGAGGTTTTATTGGACACGTGTTTGGACTTGACCTCCCACTGCTGGCCTCACGACTCTGGAAAGAAGCGCAAGAAGGACTGTTTGAAGAGTTCTCAGGCAGACGGCAAGCGCTCCAAACCACAGCGGAAAGACACTCCAGAGGTAGAGTCCTGTGTCAGAAATCAGTGAAACCCACAGGACTGACTTCACAGCCAGTGCCACCAAGCAGGCATCAGTGAAATCCTGGTTGGGTTGACATGAGCTTTACCATGAATGCACTATCAAGGCACAGTTGGAGCTGTCTTGGAACTGTTTGAGTGGGCATTGATAAGGCATGTTGAGTGCGGGGGGGGGGTCAATCAATGTGATGGATAAGCTATCAACAGCAGCATGTCTGAAATGATGTATTTAAGATGAAATTAAGTTTGGTGGAATAGATAAGGTGTAAAGAGTGCCTGGAAATGATTGTGCCTGTCGCTGTTGTCCTCAGATGGAGGTGGATGGAGCAGAGGAAGAGGAGGAGGAGGAACAGCTCCATTTCTCTGGACAAGACTTGATGAAGATCAGAGATGCCGTGGTTCTCTTGGTTCAGAGCCTTCTCAGACTCCTGCAGACATTTCCGCTCAAGGACAGACCACAGAGTGCCAGCAACTGCACGCAGGTAACTAGTGCTTCCACCATCATGCCCACTTCATACTGCGCTGCAGTGTCTTCATGTCTTCACGTCATGTGTCTTTTTCTCCGCAGATCTTCAGTAAGCTGCTTTACTTTGAGCCGGTCATTGGAGAGCTAACCTTTGCCGCAGTACAGTGAGTTTTCTCCTTTTGTCCCCGTCTTGTGGAAGAATATATCCAGCATGTGAAAGAGCTAACAGTTATGTTATCTCTGCACAGAGATATCACCAAGTTGAGATGTATTCCTGAGATGGCTTTCTATGGCCTACAGCTGCTCTGCTCGCCGAAACACGGAGACCAGAAGGAGGTAAGATCCTGTAATCATGGTCCACAGTAGGCCAATAGTATGCAGAATTGTTGGTTTACTATGTAAACTCATCTTTATACTGCTTTCAGGTGGTATAAACAAATGGAGACTATATGTCCTTTGCACATTGTATAATGGCTTGTTATAGTGACACAGCCTGTAGCTAAAGATACACAAACAGATAATCCACTGCCACTGGGCAAACCATGCTTGCTCCTCCTGCATCTCTCAAATGTGAAATGACCAGTCTTATGATGATGATGGCAGCAGCGGAGAAACAGGTTTCAGCTGCAGCTACAGAGACCGGCTTTGAGAATACACTGGGCTTGCACTCTTGCTGGAACAGCTATTTGCATGTGCTGTGGATAAATAACACATGTGATGGCAATGGGAAAGAAGAGAGGACATCAGTAGCTCCTGTGATATATTATTAGAGAGCAGGTTGGATTTGACATTTGACAGACAACACTAGCTCATAACCAGTGAGATCTTGAGAGGACAGAGTTTAAGGATAAAGAAATCTATATTATTACAAGACAAAATATACAAAGATGTTTCTACTTGGATATTAAATAGGTACTGTACTTTCTATTTCAAAAGAGGAAAAGGCT